>NW_006383030.1:826637-1077787 GCF_000221225.1 Thermochaetoides thermophila DSM 1495 | reverse complement strand
GGGGAACTGCCGGTGAGGGAGGAGGACGTGAATATTACGGCGAGGGACAAAGTGCTGGCGAATAGGGTAAAGAAGCTTGTTGAGGCGATCGATGCGCTGGGGATACAGACTACTACGAATCGCGCGGAGATTAAGCACCTCCAGTTGACGATTGCTTCGTTACGGACGCAGCTAAGAAAGGCGAAGCTCTCTGCACAACAGGCTGTTTCTTCGGCTACGCAGATGACGCAGGCTCAGCTTGAGCAGGAGCATGCCGTGCGGATACGGGAGTTGGAGGACCAGTTGCAATCTGTCCAAGACGAGTTGCGCAAGACAAAGCACGAGCTAGCTGCCGTGCGTGATCAAGCCAAGACACGACAGGAGCAAGATGCGAAAAAGATTGCCGACCTCCGCCGGCGCTACGAAGAAGCCGCTCGCGGCCGCCAAAGCAATCTGGTGCGGTACAAGCGGGAGCGAGACCAGCTAGCTACGCAAATCCGTGACTGGAAGCGCAAAGAACGCGAGCTCCGCCAACGACTGGCCGACATGCTCGTCGTATCCAGCCACGATCTCGATCGGTACCAAGAATGCAGACGCACGTTCCTGGCCTGGGTCGAAGACATGATGTACGCGACCTGGGGCGAGGCAAAGCAGGGCGTGCCAGGGGAATTTGTGAGCTTTGCCGACCGGAACGATGCCCTGCTGGCGGTGCAGTACATGCAGAAGGAGGCGAGCCGGTATGCCGGGTTGCAGGAGGGGTTGTTTCGGAAGACGAACGAGGCTCTGGAGAAGGTGAAAGGGAAGATTGAGCTTTTGTCGTCGATGCGCGAGCAGTTTATGGAGATGGTGCTGCCGCATTTGGATGAGTTCGCTGGGTTGCAGGTGACGAATCGATATCGGAGTCACTGGCTGTATGTGGACCGGAATTTACAGGATGTGGTGAAGCAGTTGGGGGAGACGCTGGAGGATGTGTGGACGAGGCAGGGCGAGGCGGAGCAAAATTTTCGGTATCAGAAGGAGTGGGTTGAGAGAATGCATAAGAAGCTGAGGGATCATGAGGAGTTTTTGAGGGAGAAGATCACTGAGGCAGGGAGGATGTTGCGGGAGTTGGCTTTCCCAGGGCATCATCAGGAGAGGGTGCTCACAAAGCTGGCGACGGATCCGGTTTATGAGGAGAGGGATTGGTTGTGGAGGGAGATTGTGGATGCGGATGATGTGGCTATTAAGGCGCTGGAGGAGGCCAGGAGAGTTGGAAGGGAGATTCGGCAGAAGGCACCTCGTGTGGGTGTGTTTCAGGCTATTTTGAGGGGGGTTGAGAAGCTCGAAGAGGTTGTGGCTGATCTCAGGGGTATTGATCCTCATACACCGGCTGAGCAGGCCATTGTCGAGTTTATGCGGAAGCTGAGGGAGAAGAGTTTGGAGGTTAGGGATGAGGAGCCTCAGGGGCAGCCGCAAGCTCAGGGACAAGCTCAAGGCCAGGCTCAGGAGCAGCCTCAAGATCAGCCTGAAAAAGCCCAAGACTCTCCTCAAGCTCAGGAGCAAGCCGATCCCAAATCAGCCGACCTTTCACCCCCTCTCCTTGCCCTCAACGCTCTCCTCGACCAACAAGACGTCCACTTCTCCTTGCTCCTCTCCCAAGAACGCCGAGCAATCCACAAATTCCTCCTCCATGACCGACACCTCCTGCAAAAAGTCGAGAACGAACTCTCTGCCCTCCGCAAACTCAGCCAACGCCAAAATGCCCTCATGCATGAGTACCTCCTCGCCTGGGAATCGCACACCTCCATGCGCCTGAGCAAAGGCCGCATGCAGGATTTGTATCTGACCGTCGGGGCGTTTATTGAAGAGGGAGGCCTGATGGATGAGAGGATGATTTGGTACGATAAAGAGGAGGTGCTGAGGAGGATTGAGGGGGTGTCGGGGGATGGAGGGTTTAGGAGGAAGAGGGCCGAGATAAGGGGGATGATTCAGGAGCTGAGGCTGCAGGTTGAGAGAGTGAAGAGGGCTATGAGGGAGGTTGAGGCACGGCCGCAGAGGTTGGAAAGTGAGATTGCTGTGTTGGAGGAGGCTGCGCTGAGGGGACGGTTGAGGGAGGGGAGGATGAAAGGAGATTTGTGGTATAGTCTGCAGCGGAGGGAAGCAAAGATTAGGAGGCAGAAGCAGGTGTATTGGGCGATGCTGGCGCTTCTGGGGCCTCCGCATGAGGAGAGGGTGAAGATGTGGCTTGAGGAGAGGGAAGTTGAGGCGAAGAGGAGGTGTGAGGCCTTGTTGACGGATACGTTGGCGCGGTTGCAGGCGAGTGCCCCAGCTGGACATGCGGAAGGACTGTGTTTCTGCAGCTTGGTCAGGGCATTCTGGCCGCAAAGGTTCTTCGCTGCTGTGTCGATGGGCTGCTGTGTCAGTAATGCCGTGCCGAATGGGCCAGAGAGGTTGCTTGTTGCCCCGGGGGTTGCGGCCCTCAGGAAGGATCAGGGGCAGCAACAGGAAGAGAACCCAGAACGGCCTCAACAAACTCAGCAAGGTCAACAGCAAGGCCAGACTCAAGAACAAGGTCAACAAGAAGCCCTGCAAGCTTGGCAAGGCGAAAACCCCGACCCAGGCCATCAAGACCTCCCTTTCCACACCCTCCCCCTAGGCGGTCCCCCCCGGTACCAGCCGACCCCCCTCCTCTTCGGCGTACCCCCCCATACCTGCCACAGCTACCACGGCCACGGCCCGATCCTCTCCTCTTCCTCACTGGCAACCCTGATCTGCCACCTCCTCACCTCCACTCTTTGGCTGATCCTCCTGCTCCTCTACAATCCGTACCACATGTGGAAGACCATCCTCTTCTTGCTGGGCGCAGCCTTCATCCAAGTTCCCTACTTTCTTGGTGAGATAGTCTTCCTGACAGCAAGACACGTCCTTGCGTGCGGGCGGGCGTTTGTCTTCCGGGGGTTTAGCACGTCCGTGCGGATGCTGATGCTGATGCGTCGCGATCGTCGTCGTCGACGAGGAGGCGGACCCGTGCCGGTGACGTTGGCTGCTGCGCTCCGGGCGCAGCAGAGGCTTGTGGAGTTGGGGACGCCACCTACGGTAGCGTCGCTGTGGGCGGCGCTGAGGAACACGAAAGAGATGCATCTGCGAGCTCTTCGACAAGGCCGACTTGCGAGGTTTAACCGCTTCCGTGTTCCGTTTTCACGAATGCCCACCCCGGGGGGGCTGGTTCTCTCGTTGCTCACCTTTTTCTTCCTCTTCACCATGCTAACCTACCTCGCCCTCCTCTCGGAACGGCGGATCTGGCTACAATCGAACGACTGGCGCGGGGCGTACCTAGCCGAGTTAGCACGGGGTGTGTACTCCACGGGCACAAGGGTCGCTGCCGACGGGGAGAGGGCCGTGGGAGGATGGGGGAAAGACTACTATGCGGCGTGGTCTCCGGTGAGCGTGGATTATCGATTGGTCGTGGAGCCGGTGTGGGCGAAGGTCGAGCAGGGGGCGAAGTGGGTAATTTTTGGTAGTGCTCACGGGGTAGCGAGGTTGCTGGGGTGGGAAGGCGAGGAGTTCGTGATTAAGCTTGGACGGTGGGTTAAGGATGTGTAATTTTATTTGTTTTAAGAGTGTGGAGATAGATACGTGAGGCAAGCAGTTTTGTGTTCTTCTGTCGCTTTCGGGGTTAGGATACTAAAGTAGACTTAAGTAATAGAGTTGTGTTTGATTTCAAACCCTATCCCAATGTAAACAAAAACGATTCCCAGTTAATTAAACAAACACCCAGATCTCAACTAACAAAAACCCAACCCTAGTCCAAAGTCCACAGAACCCCAGCTCTTCCTCAAACCAGAATTCCCCCCTCCCCTTTTTCCCCCAAATCAAAATTTTCCCTTCTCCCTCGCCGCCTTCAAATGCCACTCAAACACCCGCTCAAACAACTCCTTGCCCCCCTGTACAACTGTCTCCCCATGGCACGGCACCACAACCTCAAAGTCCCACTCTCCAATCCGCCTCACACTCTCATTAAACGCCTCCCTATCCCCCCTGCTATTACTCACTAGATACCACATGAACCTCTTCATCCCCAACGGATTGCCGCTCCCTGGCGTCTGGAGGGAGGTAAACATTCTTGTCAATAAACCAGGGGAGGGTTTTTCCGACTCGGGGACGCGGGAATACTGTTCTGTGGCGGGCAGGTTAAAAAATAAATCGGCTTGAATGAGCACGCGGTCGGGACGGAAGTAGAAGACTAGTTCACGGTTCGGATGTGCGGAGACGTATTCCATGTCAAAATCGGTGGCGAAATCCTCCCCAAACTCCCCCAACACATTCAGATAATTCTCCCTCGTCACTATGGCATCAAATTCCTCATTCCCGATCATCTCACTCCCAGCGGCATGTGCCTTGGCGCGTTTTTCGGGAAGGCCCTCCGGGCCTATGAGCTTTGCGTCGGGGAAGGCGGACTTCCATTCTGACAGGAACAGGTGGTGCTCAATGTCCGGGGCGATGAGGTAGCGCACGTTGTTGCCTAGGGAAGAGAGTTTCGCGCGCACGGTAAGGGTTAACGCAACGGGGGAGAAGATTGCCAGGGCTCCGGAGGTCAAACGGACTAATAGTTGCGTTAGGGTAGGTTCATGCAAGGTATATTATCATTCACAGGGGCTAGGAAATGGGCATGGTTGATTTTAAGAAGGGGATATACCAATCGTCGCCCTCCCTCCAATAGGGACCTTCCCAAACCTGGCAAACGGCACAGACAGCGTCACAACATTGGGTGTGACATCCCGGATGACCATCACCTCCTCCGGGTTGGTGGGTACCAGCTTCGAAGGCATGGCTCCTTGTAGCGCAGGGATCTTACTACTGAGCTGGACGGTTACCAGAGTAGCTAGGGCGGCGGTAAATATGACAATTGCTCTGTTTGTGCGACCTCTTGTATAACGAGATGGGTTTCGATGGCTGGGGGATGAGGAGAAACTTCGTCGTGTGGGGGAGTCGAGATATGGGAGACACAAAGAGGGGTTATATGCCTGGAAATGGCGGGGTAGTAGAGGGTGATGGCTTAGATATACTCGAGTTGAAAGACAAAGTAGACGGGGAGTGATGCCTTTACCGAGTATTCCAGGCAACGTCGTCGTCGTTATCGCCGGCCGTGGCATCGCAGAGAAAAGTGCTCACATTCTGGGCACCGTCACATGTCCGGCTGAAGTCCAATGGATTTCGGAGGGTCCTTTCCATCCGACTGCGGCTGCATCGGCACAGAGCTGCAAGGGACTTTTGGGACTTTCCAGGCTTCGCCTCATTGCAGGCCCTCAAGGGAAGTTGAGGTTGCACAGCGTTACATCGGTGATGTCATCGCAAAATGATAAGATAAAGAATTACTATCGATAATGACCCAAACCCTTATATTTGGGCAAGATCCACATCTTATCGATATCGTGCATCATCGCAACCCACTCAACTTCCAACACCATCACCAGCCTCACCAGACTCAACCGCGCCCCCTCCCACCCCAAAAAAAAAAAAAAACGTCACGTCCATGCTAGCCAGAAGCAGGCCCAGCAGCCTCCCCTGGCGTCATGCGGCCTTCTCAGCCCAGCAGCGCCGGCTGCTGAACCATTTCATCTCCGAAGGCATACCCTCCCTTCTATCCCCCCTTCTCTCAACCAACCTCAATCAACCCTCACTAACTCCCATTAGTCCCCAAAGATGCTATCCCTTCACCACACTCACCCACACGCTTCACCCTCGCCGTAAAAGACAATATCGCCACGGCCGACGGACACACCACCACAACCTGCGGCTCGCCATTCCTATCCAACTACCGCTCCCCGTTTGAAGCAACCATCGTCTCACAATTGCGGGCAAGAGGCGGGCGTGTCGTGGGGAAGACTAATCTGGATGAGTTCGGCATGGGGAGTCATAGCGTGCACTCTGCTTTTGGGGCGGTCGCGCAGGACTCACCAGAACAATTAGCGGGGGATGTGAAGGCGTTGAGATCGGCGGGTGGTTCCTCCGGCGGCAGCGCAGTGTCCGTGTTGTTGGGCGAAGCCGATGTCGCGCTGGGGACAGATACAGGCGGCTCTGTGCGGTTGCCGGCTGCGTATTGTGGCGTGGTGGGGTTCAAGCCTAGCTATGGGATGCTTTCGCGGTTTGGGGTGGTGCCGTACGCCAATTCCTTGGATACGGTTGGCTTTTTGGCGAGGGAGGTACGCCCGATTAGGGAACTCATCGTTGGGGATGGAACGACGCAAGGGCTTTGGGCTGAGCATGATCCAAACGATCCGACTAGTTTAACTCCTTCCGCGAGGAAGCGCTGCGCCCGCTCGAGACAGTTCTACTCTCCGTCCCAGTCCCCCGACCCCTCAATACTGAACGGCCTACGCCTAGGCCTCCCTCTAGAATATAACATCCACGAACTTTCCCCCACCATCCGTGACGCCTGGTCCCGCGCGGCCTCCCTTCTCCAGTCTCACTTTTCCGCTCGCATCATCCCGGTCTCCCTCCCCTCGACCCGGCACGCCCTCTCCGCATATTATGTCATCGCGCCCGCGGAAGCGTCCTCCAACCTTGCCAAATATGACGGTATCCGGTACGGTGTGAGAGACACTTCCGTCGAGAACGACGCCGCTGCCGATGGTGTATTATATGCGTCGTCACGAGGCAAAGGTTTTGGTCCCGAGGTGAGGAGACGTATCCTGCTGGGGGCATACACACTCAGCTCAAAGGCAATGGATAACTATTTCTTACAAGCCCAGCGAGTGAGAAGGTTGGTACGGCGGGACTTTGATCGGGTGTTTGCGCTTCCCAACCCGCTGGTTGATCCCGACCAGCAGGTGTTCGATCTCTCTGACCTACCTGAGGGCACCATCATGGAAGATAAATGGGGACCAGAAGAGGTCGACTTCCTACTCTGTCCCACGGCACCGACGTTGGCGCCTACACTGGGGGAGGTCATGGAGGGCGGGAGTCCGGTGGATGAGTATGTTAATGATGTGTTTACCGTACCAGCGAGTTTGGCGGGGTTGCCGGCGGCTAGCGTGCCCATGCCTGTAGAGGGGGAAGGAGAAGGGAAGACGGCGGGGTTGCAGTTGATTGGGCAGTATTGGGATGATGCGAGGTTGCTGGCTGTGGCGGAGGTGATCAGGGAAATTTTGAGAGGGTAATGCACGAGAGGTGAATGTGTAGATGGATGGTCAGATACCCTGGTAGGATTACATGGGCATGTACATATTTCTTTATGTACTATATATACTGTATTATGGACCCGAAATGGGCTTAAGGTATGGAAGATTAGGTACATTGTTGTTGGCGTATCATCAAAGATGATGATCGTGAAGGTGAAGCCGCCTCCTCTGGGCTGGCTGACAACGGCCTTTTCTGGCCGCTGAAAATAGCTTTGAGAGATCTGGAACATGTTCTTATACTCCTTAGACTATTCATAGGAGCTGGGCGGTTCTAGCCCATATGAAAAGTATCACACCTGAGTTTTGAAGGTTGCCATTCAATGCCAACTGCTCGGTCGTCGAGTACGGGATTGTGGTTAAGACATGGTGTCTGGCCTGCTACTTGGCATGGCGCTGCGCTCGGCCACTTGTCGTGGTGGCTTATGCCGAGTAGCCAAATTGCTCAAGGACTCCTGTCCGGCTTATCGACGTCCATCCTATCGTGATCAGACCTGTCTCGCGACCGAGATGACGACCTTGACCGTAATGGTGACCTAGATCGTACCGGTGAGCGAGACCTTGACGGCGATCGTGACCTCGACCTTGACCTTGACCTAGATCTCGACCAGGACCTGGACCTGGATCTCTCCCTAACCGACCCACTTTCACGCCTCTCCCCATCCTCATTCTTCGCTGCTTGTTCCTCCTCCTCGAGAATATCCTCCAAACTCCCCAACGGACTAACCCTCGGCTCTAAAAGGTCCAGATCCTCCAGTATATCCCTCCTCCTCATCTTCCACAAACTCGTCGAACAAACTCGATCCTTCGTCAACAGATCATCAATGAACTCATCCATATACGTCAAGCTCGTCCCATTCTTCCCTTTTCTCCGCAACTTCCTCCGATCCTCCAAAAACGGCTCCAGCAACGTGTACACCTCCTTATCTGGTCTCGTTAGCCGGATGTAAAACGCTGCCAGCGCGCGGAGGTACTTGAACTTCTCCCCGCCGAAGTACAAATACTCTTTTAGAATATCATCCCCAGGCGCGAGTTGTAATAACTTAAACGCTAGGCACAAAAATGGACTGGGTTTCTGCGTGACACCCGTCACGCCCCCAACAAAGCGGACATGCTCGACGACCCGGTCGACGATGTCTGCCTCGTTGACGCCAAAACATTGCTCTTTCCAGAAGTAAGACTCGACTATTCGCTCGCGGACCGCCTTTTCCATAATTGTGGCGGGGTTGAGGCCGTTGGGGGCGAGCGGGCCGGACGAGCCGCGCTCGTCGAGGAAGCGCCGCTCGTCGGCGCGGTGGGTGTCGGGTTTGGACATTGTAGCTGTTGTCGCGGCGTTGTAAGTGTTATCGTAAAGGGATCGCTGGAGATTAAGGGTCAAATTTGTAGGGTTTCTGGTTGTAATTTAGGTTTGCGAGAAAGTTGATGGCGATCGCGACAACGGCGATGGTTGTGGTGCTGAAAGCGAAGCGCAGGTGAAGCTGGAGCTGTTTGCGACCAGCGCCGGTTCCCAGAAATTGAGGCCTTGGCATCACTGTAAGCTTATCGATAAGATTATTGCCCGTTCAACCGGCGAGCTAAACAAAACCCAAAACCCCTTGCCCCTGAACCAATGGGCGAGACGGTCAACCAGACACCTTTTTTTTGAGATAAGACATCATTATGCCTAGAGAGAAAAGTTAACGAAAAAATTCGCTTTTTAGTCTAGAAAAAACGGTGCCAAGAGGTTGGTGCTGGTCTCTGACATAGAGCGCTCAGCTGTTTGCTTCCCCTGGACTCCCCCTTGCACCGCAAGTCCTCCCTCGTTTCGAGCAGCATCTCCCATTGGAAAATGCGATATTCTGCTCATCCTAATAGCAACAGTATGGCGACTATCTCTCGTAGACTGTAATTTTCATAACACGTAACTTTGCTTGTCTTCGAAATCCCCTCCTTGGCGAAGCCCGCACTACGGTTGCGTCAAGAGCGGAGAGCAGTGTTTCTCGTCAGCCGTATATCCGTCATTACTGAAGATCGCATCTAACTCTTGACCAAATGCTGCCTTAGGCAACAACTTTTACACTGATATTGTCAAATGTAGGGACGTTCGGAGTCACAGCCCGAGATTACAAATTCCATCTTCTCGCACATTTTGCTCATGGATAAATAGTGATAGAAGCTGGAAGGAGTGGAAGAATTGTGCCGATACTTCCCGAAAAAGTATGTTAGACATTCTTATGTGTACATGAATGTTTAGTGAGACTTCTAGAGGTTCGACCAAACCTTTTGACTGTATGCCAGCACTGCACCACATCTCTCCAATCCTCTACACTTTTCTTCACACAAAAGACGCATTTCCTAACCCTCCTCCCCCTCTTCCTCGGCCTTTCTTCCGCCACTGACGCACATCCATTGCCTGCCGGCGACCTTGTGAACACCTCCTTCGCCTACGTCAACATTCCAGGCAATCACGGGGTACGACGAGGTCGGCTGTTCCCATTCTCTATTTTTCATGTATGTCAACTCCACGCCCGTAGATGGATGTCATTCTATTCTGCCAATCACGAAGATTGCATATGACGTTTGGGAGTCGGGTTAAGCTAAGGAGAGGAGTCTCGGCTGTATCCAGGGAAGACTGAAGTGGTGGAAAGGAGGAATTGTACAAAGACTGTTAAGTTGGATATGCTCGTGCTATCGGATGGGGTTACGGCGTATGATATTGTTGGTTGGAGAAGGATAAGCTTGTTAAATTCGTTTGTGCTCCTCATCAACACTATGATTATCATCATCATCATCATCATAATCATCGTGTTGCTATGTTTACATAGGCCAGACGCTAACTATCGTGGTCAATTTGGATGACTAATACAGAGACTGAAGCTGGGCCAGAGGAAATCTTAGAAACAGTTCGAGGCCCGCCGCAAGTAGAGACACAGAAACAACTACTCTCAGCAAGAATCTCATAGACTTTCTGATATAGCTGATACCCTCACTCTTTCAGACGGCTCTCTTTGCAAATGATTTTTCTCTTCGGCACGAAAGCCAAGATTCTTGGTGGAAGGTGATAGTCAGCGAAACTCTCGTCCAGCAAGCAACAACCGCGCACTGTCACGTCCTCATATTAACGATTGACAGAAGCTAGCCTTGACTTTTCCCCCTTTAGAACAACGGGACATGAAAGTCTCTACGTGCGTTGCTATGCTCCTCTCTCTCGTGCTGGAACGTCCTATGTGCTTACAAGGACATTGCTATCGCCAACTCAGACAGGACTCCGAGAGATTACAAGACCTGGTGGTAAACTTAACCAAGTGACGGTCCGCAAATACCGAAAGCTGTTGCCTAATGGATCGCGCCTTGCTGTCTGGAATGGATCTTCCGACCGTTCATCTTAACCAGGTATTGGCTGGTTTAGCCTCCCAAGCAACCTTGCTGGTTTAGTGATGCTCAACCCGACACCGCCACATGTTACTCGGATGATTTTCCGTCAATCACTATGCAATCGCTATCTCCGGACCGTTGCCGTCTTCATGTTTACTCACATGTTTCTTTGGTTCTATTTACCGTATATTTTTTTCAAGGTCGTTAAGTTTTTAAGGTTGCATTAAGAGCGGAAATGCTGCATTCCCGCCTTAGCTACGGCAAGCTACCCCCTGACCGCGAGCCGCGTTTGGTCCCCAACCAAGATCGAGATCCAAAGGCAGCAGCCGAACGACAACCAAAAATTGTTAAGAAAAATTGCTCCTTCCCGGATGACGTCTCGACTATCATGCATTCCTCCTTTTGAAATATGTCATAATGGGTCCGTCTTTCTCCAGTTCATACGATTTAGCAATTTCAGCTATGGGTAGGGCCGAATTTGCAGCCTTACCAATCGGTTCTCCTGTAGCAACCGATTCCTTCTCACTAAAAATAGTCTTGAGAATTAAACAAGCATGCTCAACCAAGTTTATGCTGTGACAAATGAAGTTGATTCCGCTCCGCCTATTGATAACGTCTGGAAATTGTAGGAATTGAAGGAATCGAAGGACCATATTGAAGCCTTCGCCATGGCGGATCATCAACGAGAACCCACCATCTGCTCGCCGGTCTCATGTGCATATAAATAACCCTTGTTGAGTCCCCAACGAGATGAGTCCAAACTCCTCAAGCATTCAAACATCAGTGAACATCTCACAAGCTCTTACAGACCTCTTCCAAGGCTCAACCTGAACTCTTCCTCTAGCTTCAAAATGCAGCTCCCACTGACACTTCTCACCACCATCATCCCCCTCGCCACCGCCATCGACGTGCGCTTCTACAAAACCGGCACGCACTGCGTTGGCTCGCACCTCATCTACAGCAACCTCCCCGCCGGCACCTGCTGCAGTACCGGCAACAACCAGCACGCCTCCGTCGGCTATGCCAACGTCCGCAGCAACCAGCACATCAGCGCGACCGGCTTCACGGGCGGCGGGTGTGTCGGCCCTACCTGGCTGGCTGAGCTGCGGGGGGATACCTCGGTGTGCATGACGCCTGCGGGAAGGAGGGGGTATACGGGATCGAGGTATGAGTTGTTGAAGCGGGTGAAGGGACGGGCTGTTGGAGATTTGGGATCGGAGGGGAATTGTACCGAAACGGTGAAGCCGGATACGTTGGTGTTGGCGGATGGAGTGACGGAATATGATATTTCTGGGTTGGAGGACGATAAAGTGGCTAGTTTGGTAAGTGTGCCCTTGGATTCAGGCCCTTCTGGGGAAAAGAAAGCTAGGTGCCTAACAAGTGGAATTCTTTTAGGTGGCCATTGCCGAGACTGGAGCCGGTCCAGAGGCAATTCCTAAGGAGTTCAGTGCCCGGCGTAAGTAGAGCTAAGGGACGGCTGCTCTGGAATTGTGTTAGCCTCGGTGTGGATGAGGTATTGAAGGACATGCTGCACATGATATCTATTGCATGGAACAAGATGGTAGTTTGGCTGGTCACGGGATTTCAAAACATCATAGGCTGTGAAACAGTAAACGAAAAAAAAAAAAGATTCTATCCATTACCATCGTATTTATTATTACCAATATCATCACAGGGTATCATATTGTCAGTCATCAACTCATCCATCTTCCCTCCTTTTGTTTGGCCAGCTCCCTATATATCCCCCCTTTCCCTTCTCCTTGTTATCAAGCCTTGCCCCTCAGACTCGAAAACGATAGCGTCAATCTCCCCAAGCTCCAAGGCAAGGGCCATGCCCCGAGTCCGGGTAAAGACCCTCTGCGCTCCTCTTGACGACACCCCTCAAACTCCCTTTGTGATGGCGGTGGCGCCCAGAGACAGTTATCTGGGAGAAGCCCGGGGCTGAGGGAAGAGCCGCTTCCGAGGATCTAAGTTATGTTATTATAGTTGTCCTTTATTTGATAGCAGTGGGTGGAGGGGCTATGGAAATATGTAGAAGACTCACGGTGCAGAGTTTACACCTTTGCCCGAACTCGCTGACGCGATTGCGGCATTGGATAGAGCACTATATGGGAGGACCTTTGTCAGCTTATCTTGGTCAAGGAGAGAATGTTCTGTCTTGTCAGCTTGACTTACATAGTAGTTTGCGCAGTAGCAGCGATCCATGATGACGTTATCTCTAACTGAGGCCTCGTTCATCAATGACTCCGAAACTTCCGAAGATGGCATGCCATGAACAGCGCGGTAGCCGAGTACATTAAACGAACGACAGACTTCCTGGTCAAGGAACTTGTCTGGGGGATCGAACGAAGCTGGAAGAGGACAAACAGCCCATTAATATGCACACAAGTGGTAAAGAAAAACTGGACTTATCACCAACTCGGAACCCAGGGATGTGAGAGACTCGTGCCATCGGCGGCAGCGGCCGAGCCAGATCGGGTGCGGATGCATTCATATCCTTCCGGAATGCATGGCTGTCCGAATCTGCGTATTACCAGCTGCCATTCACTTGTCATCTTTCTCATTTTATTTCGAGGTTACCTCTCTGCATTTGAATGCAGGTCTTCGAGACTGAGAAGAGAGATCTGTGTAGCCTGGACATGACGAAGTCTTCGTTGCGGTATCTTGCGTCTGAGTAGTGTTACTCAGCAGAACTCACACTAAATATATGGCATTTGTACAAAATAGAGTTCGAGTGCTGCAGGTATTCACTGACATGTTTTGTAGTAATAGTAAACGGAACCTCTGCGCACTCTCTCAACTGCCATTCCATAACCCATGGAAAGGAACCAAGAGCAAACAAAGACAAAGGCGTTGTGGTGACGATCATACTTCTTTTGATCAAAAGTGCAAACGGACAAGCAAGATGTTTAACTGGCCTTGAAAGTTGGTGTGTGGCTCAGAACGCCACCACCACCAAGTACTAAGCCAAGGAGTGAGACGGTGAGACATGCATCTGGGGTTGGCGGGATGGAACACAGGGATGTGTTTAACACAAAGCACAATACCAGGCTTAGTGCGCATTCTGTGGGAAGACATTGATATCCCAGAAGTCAGCTTGAGACTTTCAATCCAACTTGCCAGCCCAGAGCCGTGGATTTTGTGCCTTCAACCCCTGACAATCACAACCTGACTGCTTAGATGGCGGCGACCACCCATTTCGTAGCATAGAGTACATTAACAAACAGATTAGACCTGCAATATCAACCTCCAAGATTCTAACACTTTCAGATACTCGAAAGTGAAGGCTTGTGAAAGGCATATATACTTCCCAGGATCCGACCCTTTCAAGCCAACCCTACGTCCGTAATGCATCTCAAACCCCCACCGGCAACCACCTGCATCCTCCCACCTGCCGTACCCTCCAGCCTACCAAATCTCGATTAGGTCAGATCTCTTGTGTTTCAACACGATCAAGCAGGACAAGACCTCGGGTGGGGATGCAGCCATCCGTTCCGTAACCCATTTCAGGACACCTTCTCTAGCGCCAAAATTGCTGTCTTCCAACGATATGGAAAAGATCTTCGGCCGTGGGTAACACATTCGTCGGGACGCAGATGAAAGAGGTATTTTACTTTCGGATCGAGATGAATGTGTAGTGTAGGTAGGTAAATAAGCGGCGAGGGATCAGGGATCTGAGATCGATGCGTCGAATCTCAGATTTGGGGTGGATGGATACAGTTCCGTTTCGTTCTGTTGCGTTCGAGAATATCGCGTGTGGCTGATGCTCAAGTCGAACGGATTGGTGTTTTAGGTTGGGAGACGTCAAGCTGCAAGACGTGTTTGCGCTGGTTGTCGTAGTCCATGCATTTGAACTTTGCTAGAATTGTGCGCCCCAGATTTCTGCTCCATATCATGGCATTACACGGACCTGAGAAATATCCTAGGGGTGAAGAGAATATATTAAACTCAGCAGGAGGTTGGCTGTTTCCCGAGTCGTTTTGAGAAAACACGCCTTCTTGTATTGTACAACCAAGATCATAGGAACGATTGAAGAATGACATGCTGAGTGTTGTACAGAGCCATTTAGGTGCATGATCTGCAAGCTCCTTTGCAGTGGTCTTGATGTTAACCTGAACGAAAGCTTTGTCGAGAGCGTGTTGACTGGGAAGACTTATAACAAACTTGGTAATATATCCCTTGCTGGTTGGCAGTTTCTGAGGTGCCAACTTCACAAAGGGCAGACTTGATACGATGTCGAACATGGCATCCGAGTCCCCAACTGGAGAAAACACAAGTACCAACTTCACTTTATCTGAGGGAGGTCCCAGCAGGTTTCCAGTAGGGTTTTGGGGCCAGAAGAGGTCAGTATCTTGCCATTGAGTTCGGAGGTATAGTTCTTGATATAAAATATCATTGGGCCACTCTTCATAGTCTTTGGGGTAGAGGAGGATTGGCGCCGTGAAGTTCACTAGTCTTTCAAAACGGCGTTTTCCCCAGTTGCTGCCGGAATGGGTTTCTGGAACAAGTCGGATACAGACCATGTAACAAGGCGCAGACCCATTCGACACGTAACAGCACCAGTCCACATGACCAGTTCCTTGTGTTTCTTGCCATTGAAGTAACGGCTACGCCACCAAGCTGGTAAGCGTACCCTTAAACCCCTGCTGGTATTTTGCGGAGGAAAGTAATGTGCTTTACTAGATTTGAGTGGTTCAGGCAATGTTAACACCCCGCCGGCTATTGAAGAGACGTGATGGATGTCAGAATAATTCCAACTGATCGTAGCACCAATAGTCATCGTGTTGTTTTCGTCTGCGAATGGCCCTTTGGCTTGGGAAAATGAGAGGACAAGCCCTGTGAATTCTGAAAAGCATTGAGGCCCATGCGCTAGCACAGGGGATCGTATATCAAAGTCTTCTATTGCATCAGTTAACCGAGTCGTTGGGAGTGAAGGATCCGTCCAAAGCAAGAGCGACAAATCTTCCGACTTTTTCAGAATTTCTTCTTGGAGCCGATAAAATGCCCTATGGCGGCCTTCCCCATAGAGCATAGGCATGTTGACGCTGAAAATTCCCAGCAGAGAGTATGCCATATCCTCCGGTCTTGTTGTTTGTCTGCGTGCTGCCCTGGACATCCTCTCCGCTGTGCTGAACTCATCGAGTGGCACCTCTCTTAGTAAAGCCCCTTGTGGAATTTGGGTAATGTTGTGAATGAGGCCGTATAATGAGTCCTTCGTTCCAATCTTTGACCAATCATTTGCATAGAACTCTATTTGTCTTGGGGCTATTAGTTCCTGGAGGCACCAACCACGAGTAAACCAGCGTGCCTTTTTGAACTGGGAGTAGTCTGGGACCAAGGTGTCTGGGTTCACGACAAGCGGCGGAACATCCTCCAGATAAGCATAGCATATCACGGAATCCTGGTACCATCGAAACATCGAATTGATCGCCTCAGACAGCTCGCTGCTAGAAGTTTTATCGATACAACAAGTATCAACCCAGCCGTACTGGAAGTCATCCAATTTGGCTTGGCGACAGAATGCCAAAATTTTCTGCCACCCTTTCATTCTCTCCCGGGCTGGAGAATTCATGTCTTGGAAGGTAACCTCTTCTTTTCCCCATGTATGAGAAAGGATTGCGTAGGGCGGTGGATGGATGAATTCTTCGAGTTGAAGTGTATCGACGTTGATTAGTCTCATCGTGATGGTGGAATCACTGCCGTTACGTGTCGTTCTGAGGTTCCCAGACTCTGTGTGTTGTAAGGTTGTGATCGATCGGGATACTCACGCTGTGTGGGAGAGGACACTGCCGGAATAGCTGCTGCTATCGATAGCCGGATCGCTGCTTTTTGGGGAGGGGGATCATACAAGCGATGTCTCTAGTAAGGTATAGCATTTTCATGTTAAGAATCGGATCTTAGAACATAAGAAGAGGGGTACTGCCTAAGTAGGTATATATATCAGCTTCAGAGTTCATAACCCATATCGTCATGTGAGTTGGGATTATCAGGAAAAGTGATCGGCCTAGAGGACTAAGTAATCAGGCTCTTCTGGCCACGAATGTCTGACAATCGTATGAGCCCTCTCAAGATGTAGATAGGCATCTACTTGCCTAGTAATACCCTCGTTACTTTTAATACTTCAAGATAGGTAATATCTAAGCCCTTTGCGATATCTGCGATATCTGCTGGGAGGCAAGGTAACGGACAGAACCCAAGCAACATCCAATGGATCACACTATCCCTAGGGGTTCTGCCGCGAATCACCCGTCCACTCCTCACACCGCAAGAGGACATCATGCCCAATGCTATTGGCAACCGACACGATCGGAACGCCCTCAGACTGAGCCAAACTCGCTGCATGCTTGTGTATTGAGTCGTCGGTCCTTGGCAAGCCGACTCCTAGAAGAACTTTGGACAGGATGAGGAAGGTTAGCTGCGTATCACTTGTGCTCAGCTCAGGAACTGGCGTCCTCTACACAGTGGGTGGACATCACCAAGGTTCAGAGCACAACCATGCCACGTCCATACCTAGATAAAACGCCTTATCTTATGCCCAAACCCAACCCATGGTATATTTTTCATCATTCGAAAAGCACTACATACATACATAAAAATACACCTCACACCATCACCCACAACCACCCCTTCTTACTCCACAAACTTGCTCTTCTCCACGACATACAGATCGACATACTCATCGACAGCCATAGCCTCCAGCTTAGCAGCATCTTGGCCGAGTTCAATGAGCTGCTGGACCTTCTCAGCCGGGTAGTGCGGCTCTAGATGGCGCTTATACTTGGCCATGATGTGGGGCTTGGCCTCCTCACGACGGAGACGGTGACCGAGGGGAGCCTCGACAACGACCTCAGGCAGTACGGTGCCGTCGTTGAGCTCAACGGTGAGACCGTTGCTGATGGTGCGCAGGGCAGGGTCATGGTAGTCCTTGGTGAACTGGGGATCCTCGACGCACTTAATGCGCTTGCGGAGGTCCTCGACGAGCGGGGAGGTGGCGGCCTCGCTGCCGTCGACGTAGTCGCCGGCGGTCAGGCGGCCGAAGACGAGCATGGTGGCGGCCATGTACTGGATGCAGTGGTCGCGGTCGGCGAAGTTGTCCATGGGCTTGAACTGCTTGTCGATGATGCGGATGCAAGCCTCGTGGGTGCGGCAGGTGACGGCCTTGATGTCGGCAGCAGACTTGCCCATCTCCTTGAGCTGGTGGTGGATCTTCTCGGCCGCCTCGACGGCAGTCTGGGAGTGGAACTCGGCTATGAACAGTCAGATATTGTCACTCTGATTGGAGATTTAGGGAGACATACCAGGATAGGAGACCTTGAAAAGCACATTCTCCATGACGTAGCTGCCATAGGGGCGCTGGAACTCGAACTTCTTGCCCTTGAAGAGGACATCGTAGAAGCCCCAGGTAGGGGCAGACAGGACGGTCGGAATGCCAGTCTCGCCCTTGAGGACCTTCAGGGCGAGGTTGACGGCACGCTGGCAGGCATCACCGGCAGCCCACGACTTGCGGGACATGGTGTTGGGCGAGTGGCGGTAGGTACGCAGAGACTGGCCGTCGACCCAGGCCTGGGTGATGGCGTCGGCGGTCTGCTTCTCGTTCAAGCCGAGCATCTTGCTGATGACAGCAGTGCTGGCAACCTTGACGAGCACAACGTGGTCGAGACCGACCTTGTTGTACGAGTTGAGCAGGGCTAGGCAGCCCTGGATCTCGTGAGCCTTGATCATGGCCTCGAGGACATCACGGATGGTGAAGATCTTGCCGCCGGCCAGGTTACCGCCGGCCTTGTTGGTGCGGGTGATCCAGTCGGCCACGGCGAGGATGGCGCCCAGGTTGTCGCTGGGATGACCCCACTCGGCGGCGAGCCAGCAGTCGTTGTAGTCGAGCCAGCGGATCATGGCACCGATGTTGAAGGCACCGTTGACGGGGTCGAGCTGGAAGGGGGTACCGGGGACCTTGGTGCCGTTGGGCACGACAGTGCCGGGCACAACGGGGCCCAGTAGCTTGGTGCACTCCTTGAAGCGCAGGGCCTCAAGACCACAGCCGAGGGTGTCAAGGAAGACATAGCGGGCGGTGTCGAACTGGCAAGCATATCAGCAATTGTCAGAAATTGAGGGATAATTGGGAGGAAAAAAAATGAAGGGGTCAGGGTACGCACGGCCAGCTCCGAGTCAATCTTGTAGTTGTGGACATAGTTGGCAATGTCCGCAATCTCAGGGTCGTAGCCCGTGCCAGCGGACGGCGAGGGCGTGGCAGTGTTGACAGACTGCTGCAGCGAGGCCATGGTCGAGAAGGTGCGGGCGCGGGTAGCAGCGAGAGCAGCGGAGGGCGCGGCGGCGTTCTTGAGGATGGAGGTGCTCAGAGGACGCAGGGCCGAGCGGGTGCAGGACACAGAAGAAGTCGTAGGGTGGAGGCGCAGAGCTCTCGTCGCCTGGCGCAGACCGCGGTTGACGGCAGCAGACATGGTGCTTGTCTTGACAAAAGGCAACACTACCTGGAACGACTCGACTCAATGGACGACGCCGATCCCAAAAAAGACTTCGTGGATTGTGCCTGTCGACGGGGTGTTTGCGTCTTTAAACAGCAACGGCTCTGTCGCAGCCCGTGATCTCACCGTCCAGGATCCATACACAGAAGTGGCCCTCAGTGGAGGGGCACTGCCCAGCAACCAGCAATTGGAAGCTGGAACCGCTCGAGCGGAGGAGTTTTTGCCGCGGCATGCCGAACACCCCACCCCAAGCACATTCTCAACCCTTGCCAACCCTGCCTTAGGCCTCAGCCGGGCATCGCGCTCTGTGCCTGTGGCCCCGGAGTCCTGTGAGGTCGGCACTGGCCCAAACACCTCTTCTCTGCGTCAACGACGCCAGTTGACCTGGTCTTTGCAGCATGGCATTTCAACTTGTTGTCAGTTCCCCGATGTCGGCGTTTTCTGATAACAATTGAGGTGATTGTTGAGCAGAGTTTCCAGGAGACGTCAATTGATTCTTCATAAGTCCAACCCTGAGTCCAGGGTTCAATTGGACGTTCTTATATCCCACATTCCATTCTGAGCTCCATGAAATCCTTATTGACCATTCTGCCCATTTTGATACCCCATGCACAACGCCCAGCTTAGCTCCGAGCTAGCCATCGCCAAACGTCATCATCGGCTCCATACCAAGAGCCCCGACAGAGCAGCGCGACGGCTCGCCGTCCTCGGGCATCTGGAGACTGGCGTGCCCCTGCGCTACCTCCGCAAAGGCCATCGGGCTCCGCAACCCCGGCTCCAGATCCGTTGCCAAGCCCGAGAGCAGTCCCGGCAAAACCAGCAGCCCAGCGGGCCAACGAAGCATGAGAAGAATTGGACCCTGCCCGGCTGCAGCAGCGTGGGCTGTTGATACCCTCGCCTCGGTTTCCAGAGTGGCCAGCAAAGTGCGTATGTACCTAGGTGCGAGCCGGGGAGGAGCCCCACCTCCACTTTATGCTGCAGCAACCCAGAAAGCTTTGTTGCCAGACCCGAGCGAGATGCTTTCTGTGAAGCTCAGAGCTCCACAAATTAATAAGGGTTAGGGTCGAGTAATGCACAGCCTGCCTGATTTGTCAGCCGGCTCGGCTTATACTCCACCTGGCTGCGGGGGCCCCTCCGGTAGCAAAGACGTCAGCCCCAACAACACCCTATCCGTATCAGGCTTGAGGGTCGACGCAGTGGTCGTGATCACGGCATTGGGCATTTGAGCTAAAGCTATACTTGTCCAGTATTGAAACTATTGTCTTGTCTCTGAACAAGTTACCTAACTCTTAATTGAACCGTTCTGAGAGCGGGCTCTCGTCTGGTTTTTTTTTCCCCGACCTTTGTTTAATTGGCTTGTTCCTTACGCTGTGTCCCCGCTTCATCGGCTGCTTTGGTGTCCGTGACCTCAGCGAAGTATCGCAATTCATCATGAGCAGCACCCACAGCAGCAGTGGCCAGAGCGGTCACAACGAGGATTCTCCTCACAACAGCACAAATCTGTATAACTGGCAGCATGATCCCCGTGAAGATGAGGAAGAGGGGGAGAGTGAGAATGAAGAGAACGAAGATGAAGAAGATGAGGACTACGATGATGATGATAATGATGATGATGATGATGATGATGATGATGGTCTGTTTCCCGGTGAGCCGTGACTGTCCCAAGCCATCAGTCTACAAATCTCCCTGACTTGACGAACAAGGCAATTTCGAGTTCGAGTTGCTCATCGAGGAGATCCCAGCCGGTTCAGACCAAGCGGACGGTTCTAACGGTGATGAAGAGGGCACCAGTAGTGGACATAGGAGGACGACCATCCGGATAGGCCCTGGTATTGCGGGTATGTGTCCCCGATTTGCAAGTCGTTGAGAGTTGGATGCTCATACACGCAAGAATGGACAGGACGGTCACACCTTACGCAACGCGAGTTCCTGGCCATACTACGCGGACAGCACCTTCATCCTGTGGTAGTCTACGACGAAAATGGCCGGGAGCGCGTCACCTTTCGCATCGGCAACCCAAACGATGTAAAACGATACCCCAAAGTGCCCAACGACGAGGGCCGAAAGCTCATGGAGTCTGGCGCCTTTGGCTACTTCGACAGGAGAGGCCCTGAGAAAAAGGCGCTCGCCCGACGGCTGCTCGACAGAGAGTTGGGCATCTACAGCCCCGAAAGGAGGCGCCTTAACCAAGGCTTGATGGCCCAGTCCATGGTCCCTTCTTCCAAACCAGACATGGTCATCCACTATGACGACCCAGTCTGCTGTGGCCAATTTTCAGACGACGGCAACTTCTTCTATGCTTGCGTCAAGGATTTCAAAGTCCGCCTCTATGACACATCTAGTCCGTACAACTGGAAACATTACAAAACTGTACGGTACCCCGGCGGTCAGTGGACCATGACCGACGCAGACTTGAGCCCAGACAACAAATGGCTTGCCTTCTCCTCCCTCCAAAGCCACGTCGGCATCTCCCCAACCGACCCGCACGACGCTGGCGAACCATACACCCTGGATCTCGCCGACAGCAGCGGCCTATCCAACGGTTCCCACGACGACCCGCAATACGCCTTTGGCAGCTTCCCCATCTTCTCCGTGCGCTTCTCGCGCGACGGCCGACAACTCGTAGCCGGCACGGGCGCCCGGTCGATCGTGGTCTACGATATTGAGGCACGGCGGTCACTGTTCCATGTCCGAGGCCATGCAGACGACGTCAACGCCGTCTGTTTCGCGGACAAGTACTCCCCGCACATCCTATACTCCGGCTCGGACGACTGCACCATCAAAGTCTGGGACACAAGGAGTATCGGCGAGGGTCGCGAGGCCGGCGCATTTGTCGGGCATACGGAGGGCTTGACATACATCGACAGCAAGGGCGACGGCCGGTACATCCTCTCCAACGCCAAAGATCAGACCCTTAAGCTCTGGGACCTGCGCATGGCGATGAGCGCCACCCGCTTCGCCGAGCTCGACCCAACCTCCGTCACGCGCAACCGCGACTACGAGTACGACTACCGTTGGCAGGAGTATGAAGAGTACCAGTGGTTCCCGCACCCGCACGACAACTCCCTCGTGACCTTCCGCGGCCATCGCGTGCAGCGAACGCTTATAAGGTGTCACTTCTCGCCGCCGAATAGTACCGACTCGCGGTATGTTTATGCGGGGAGCTATGATGGACATGTGTATGTATGGAATATGGATGCGACGCTCGCGGCGAAGATTGATGTGCGCTCGACGACGAGGCCGCCGGCAGGACTGAGGCACAGGCCCGAGAGGAGGTTTCGGTTGGGCGCGTTTTTTCATCGCAGGCCGGATAGCTGGGAGGCGCTGGTTAGGGATGTTGCATGGCATCCTAATGCGCCTATTGTTGTTGGTATGTTTTGCCCCGCCTGTTGAGAGGAATTTCCCTGTATCAATGACGGTCAATTGCTAACAAGAGCAGCATCGTCTTGGTCTGGTTCGTCCATGGACTGTGGCACAGCGTCGCTGCACTCGTTTAACGACGGGTTTGCGGCGGAGGATGATGAGGGAGACCCGCCCATGGGCTTTGCTGTTGACGAGCATCTTGAATCATTCGCGGCAGCAAGCTCTAGTGGGTTGAGGTGATCGGAATAAGTGACTGCTCTTCATCGTCAGAGACGTTCACTTTTTTTCATAGTGAGCATAGAGTTGTTCGATCTGAGTGGGCGGGGCAGTGTGCCATCGTTGGCTTTTGATGGGCTTGTTGGTTTCAGTACTGGAGTTTGAAGGTCACGAGGCATTTCGGTGAGGTTTGGAGATTTTGGGCCCAGTATTTTAAGTTATGAATTACTTATTATGATAACCCGGTGGGAGATGTTGGTCAGGGAGACTCAGGGGTAGGAGTCACGAGGAAAATGGGTGTCCACTTGAGATGACTGAATGGTTGGCAATGATGATGACGTTCGGCAAAACGATATTTCCGATTTTGGTTTATAGTTCAATCATCTTCCCAGTAGTTTAATTCCGGCTTCTACTTATCATCTTGATTCATTTCCCTAATTTCAGTTTCTATAGTCTTAATGGCTGTGTTGAGGCGGGTTGTCCTTGTTCGTTGCCAAAACCCCTTTACTTTACCCTAACCCTGACGAGTCTCGTATTCTGTGATAAGAGTGCACGGACCATAGATAAGCGTAGATGCGCCTCAGCCTTGCCGCGACTGCAGCAACACATCCAAAGCCAGACGGGAGCTTGGACCTGGGACAATTTCCATTTCCATTTCCACTGTGCTTCGCTGCTCAGGCTCTTTCTTTCCTTTCCTTTCCCTTCCCCTTCCCTTGTGCAACGGCTTCTTTCTTACCCTTCTCTCCGGCATTCGCGCACTCCCCGATCCCCACGATCCGACTGCGGTTCTCGCATTTCGTGACCCAGCTCAAGTTTATTCTCTTTGAGCTGGTCCGGTCGCCGCGACGACCACGCGATCGCTGTTTGCCTTGGCCCTGTCTCTACGGGGTAGCTCACCAGTCCCATCGATCCCCGTCACTTCCGACCCGTCCGCACGACCGACTTTGACTCCGCCTCTTCTTCGATCCAACAACCTTTTCATTCTTCCGGCTTCGATCCGACCAGTACTCTTCTCTCTGTTGAGAATTGCTCAGGCTCGTGACAGGTTCAAACCGCTTCCACTAAGTCCTGCACGGTGACCCAAGCCAAGTCAAAGACTACAGCTACAGCTTCAACACCCGCTTCCAACAGGACCCAAGCAAGCCGCAGCTCGCGTCCACGCGCAAACGCGACTCAGGTTAGATTGACATCTTGCAGCCGCGCTTGTCGTCCGCGCTGTCTGCGTTGACCCGAAGGCCCAAAGGCGGAAAAAGCAAAGCGAGGAGTGGCAAAAGGGAAGGCAGAAGAGCAGAGGCCGACTCCTGTCATATAACCCAAGGCTCAAAGACAAGAAGGACTCAAGCAAGACTCAAGACCGCCAGCACAGAGCTGCGTCTTGACTTTTCTCTCTACTCTATAACTTCTTCCTATCTATTCCTACCCCAGCGGGCAGCCCTTTCTCAGTGGGTGATCGTCGGCCTGTCAAATCTCAGGACTCTTCGGTTGGCTTCGCGTCGAGGGTTCGGATCGGAATGTACGTATGACGAACTTCTATCCTGCTTTTTGTTATTTGTTTTGTCCTTGTTCCTTTCTGCCTCGTTGCCATCTACCTGATCACGATTACTTGGAACCCGGCCCAGCTGCGGTCGGCTGTGCAACACTTGTCTCTACTCCTGCTCTCCGCTTGTTTTGTGTTGTTGGAGTCCCGCATGTCAGCTACTGATGACGGAATGAACCTTGCAGACGTCCTGTATTCTAATCCATAGGCAGGCTTGCAATTTACATTTAAGTTGGCAAGCTCCCATCCAGCAGCAGCAGAAGCGGCTCAAGGAGCACCACGAGCCTGATCAAGCACAAGTGCCAGAGCCAGGGCTCATTTTCTCCCAGTACCACTGCCATCAAAATGGCTGAGGAAGAGTTTGAGATCGACGTCTACGGCGACTCTGCCAACGACCACGGCGATCAGGATCACGGCGAGGACCATCGCGGCGACGCTGACCACCATAACTATGATGGAGAAGACTCCCATGCCCGCAATGGCGACGGCAGCCACCACGAGGACTACCATGATGATCGCAGAGATGACAACGCCCATGATGGTGGCGGCGATTCCAGCAACCAAGGCCAATCCCATGATGCGGACCAGCAGCAGCGCCCGCCGCAGGGCGTCAAGCGTAAGGAGGGCTCAGACGATCGTCCAATCGACCCAGGCGCTACGTCGGCGCTCATGATTCAGGACCTTAACTGGTGGAACACTGATGATGATATCCGCGGCTGGGTTCGTCAGGCCGGCTGCGAGCATGAGCTCAAGGATATCACGTTCAGCGAGCACAAGGTTAATGGCAAGAGCAAGGGGTATGTCTGCTCTCCCGTGTTTTACAGATTCTCTATGTTTTTTGTAGCTTCCCCATTCTTACCCTTTGTTTCGTGCATCGTCCTGTTGCTTCACAGCAAACTTTCTCAGACCACAACTAACTCACCCCAGCCAAGCCTATGTTGAGTTCACCTCCCAGCAAGCGGCAACCGCCACAAAGCACGTCATCGACGCGATCGGCAAGCAGGCTGAGAGCCAGCCAGGCGGACGCCGCTACAACGCCATCTACACCAACCCCAACCACAACCCCTTCCGCACGCTGCCAAAGGATGCCCCCAACCGTGCAGCCAAGGACGCACAGGGTCGGGCGGCGCCCGTCGGTCCACCCGGCTATGGACCTGGCACCGCTAACTTCGGCAACATGAGCACCAACTTTGGCACCGGCTTCCGCGGCGGTCGCGGTGGTTTCGCGGGCGGCCCTCGTGGCGGAGCGGTCGGTATGAATCAGGGATTTAACCGCAACTTTGCTGGGAATAATATGGCTGCGTTTAATAATAATATGGGATTCAATAACCCTATGGGTGGGGGGTTTGCGGGCGGTGGGTTTAACCCCCGTGGTGGCATGATGGGCGGTCCCGGAGGCATGCGCGGTGGCCCTGGCGGCATGAGGGGAGGCCGTGGCGGGATGAATATGATGGGAGGCATGCCGATGGGCGGTGGGATGCCAATGGGAGGAATGCCGGGTCCGATGGGTGGTATGGGCATGATGGGCGGCGGGATGGGAGGGGGTATGGGCGGTGGTATGCCTGGTAGGTTCTTCTGCTTTCCCTTTCCCAGAGAAGCATGAAATAGGAACGGGTTATGCTAACACTTGCACAGGCTTCCAGGGCATGCAGCCCCAGTTCAACAGCTTTTTCAATGCCGGTAACCAGCCCAATGAATGGCAGAATCCTCACGGCGCCAAGCGTGCCCGTGGCGAGTAGGACTATGCCCAAGGCAAGCACTAGCGAGGATGCTCATGCCCATCCTGCCAACCGCGCCGTAGCCTGGGCCGGCGCTGTTGAGCTCGCCTCAATTGAAAGTTGAACTTTTGCTGCTTTGATGGCAGAGCTAGCGACCTTCGGCTTGACACGGGACACAAACAGCAAGCTAGCAGCATCGTCGGAATCCCGGAGGAGAACCAAAATCCTTTCTCGCTCAGGTTTAGGAGATAGCTCCCCATTCTGTTTTAAAGAGAGAGAGAGAGAGAGAGAGAGAGAGAGAGAGAGAGAGCTCCCGTGAAACGGATCTCTTTTTTCTCACTCATACCGTTCGGGTTCGGAAGCAGGAAAATATTAAGAGAGCTCAGGCTGCAAACAAAACATAAAAAAGGGACTCGTCATTGATTTATCATGGGTTAAATGGAATTTTACTCATTATTTTGTTGTCTCTTTTCTTTCATTTTTCTTCCTCTGACGAGGGATGCTACTGCGTGCTCAAAATAGGGGTGTCTGTTTGTCATTTTTTTTTTTTGCTAAATTCTTTGCAAGGGCGTTTTGGGTTCTCACTCTCATTGTCATCGCGGTCATCAAACCCGTGGATGGCTGGATCAATCAGTCAACGTGGACAGACAGGGAAGAAAGCTGATGAAGAAGAAAAGGCGATACATGGCTGTGGGTAGGTGATTGGTATCTGATAGTCTGCTGGCTTTTCTCTTTCGATTTTTTTTTTCTCTTCAACTCGTCATAATGAATTTCTGCCTATGGTGTTTTATTGCTCAGTTTTCTTTCGATTCGTGGTTGTCTTTCAAAATTTTTTTTCTGCTATGAGAGATTTTCTCAAAAAGGAATCATCAGGTATCGAGGTACTACTTCTCTCCTGCAGAAATTCTGAATCGATTGATAACTTCTGCCTGGACATTTTATTACTACTACTTACTATTTGTGGTGTTTCTTTGTGTACGAATGATGATAATGTACCATGTCTTTGTGTCTTGGATGGCTTGTAGAGAGAGGGGTTCCATGTGAAGTGTGGTTGGGTACTATAGGCATAGCTTTAAGGATTGGAAACGGATAGGATGGAAAATGGGCTGGATCCCCGGATGATCGATTTCAGGGCAAAAAGAGGATGATATGGTTCTTTCGATCAAACATGTCGACTCAGGACGGGTTTCTGCATCCCCCTACCTGACTGACTGACTGACTTCATTACAGCTCTCAGGAATTATGTGTGGGAGACTGCAACCATCTCTATTAGTCCCTCCCCTTTTTATCTTCCTGTTGTCTAGCTTCAACTCTCACCACAAGCAAGCCTCTCAATCGTCCCCCTCATCAACCGTCCAATCTGCCGCCACCTTTCCGCAACAACCTGCCGTTGACTCTCCGTCCCCCCTTTACATCCCTCGACCTCCCGAACCATCCTCTCAACAGTCTCGTTCAAATATTTCTCAAGTATCCCCACCAACATCCCATCAACCCTCCTCTGCACCTCCTCCCCGCCATCCTCCCCCTCATCAACCCACCTCTTCCATCTCGCTATGCCCCCCGGCCCATCCGGCCAGAGGAGAAGGAGACGGAGGGCCACTTGTGTCCGGTAACACACCGTCTTCGCGTCAAGGACATACCCTCCCCAGAAACCATTCTCCTCCAGTAACTCCTTCAGCTGAGAGTTAAACAACGGTATCACCGCATCATCAAGTGGCGTCTCGTCCCACGGGTTTAAATCAGACGGTAAAAATCCGTATTCGACCAGCAGTGCATCATTTGCGTGGCGGCCGTAGCGGACTAGGATTTCGCTTCCCTCGGGGAGTGGGGTGGTCGTGCGGACGTGGAAGCCGGTCGAGGTGAATGTGGCGGTACAAAGATGGGGGGAGGACGAGGAGTGGTTGAGCAGGTCGGCAAGGGGTTGCAGGCAGATGCGGTCTTCCCTTCCGCTGCTGGTACTTCCGTGGTGATGGGAGTCGTCGCCGTGCAGGTGCTGATGGTGGTGATGATGCCTTGGGTGGTGTACATGCCAGTAGAAACTGCGTGTGTTTACCAGGCCCCAGGCGTGGAGGTACGCTTCTCTAGTCACCCCATCCTTTTCAAGCACGTCTTTCACCCCGTCCCAGTCGGTGCTGAACTCTCCTCTTTGTCTCGACAAAATTTTCCTAGCTGCGGGGGGGAGGTACGACTCGATGTCTGGCCAGACACCCGTCTCGGCCCAGGCTAGCGGGAGGCAGGAGAAGAGATCTTCTTGCGAAGGGAGGACGGCGGTCCAGGGGGCGTTGCGTTGAGAGCGGGGAGAGTTTGGTTTGGCAAAGTCGAGGGCCAGATCGGCGGCAAGGATGGCGTGGGAGCTTAGGGATGTGTTGCTGCTGCTGCTACCGCCGCCGGCAAAGGAGGATGAAGTGAGTTTGCGTAGGCGAGGGCGGGCTGTGTCGGCAGTGCGGAAGCAGGAGGGAGAGATGTGGAGGATTGTCTCGTTGGGCTGAGGGAAAGGATTAGTTAGATTGGTATTCAGGGGCAAGTATTTGGGGGTTTAAGATTGATAAGAGAAGCAAAAGGCTCACCTGGAGTGGGCGTGTGGCTACTATGCCTAGACCACGGCCTGGTAGGGCACGGGGCTTGACACCGTTGAGCTTTATGCCTTGTTCTTGGGCCCAGGCAAGGAGGTTTGTGTGAGCTTCTGTGGTATTATCTTGTGGTTGTGTCGAGTCGGTCGTTCTGGATATCATTGTATCTTGAATTTGTGATAGGTAGTGTTAAATGCTCGATGAGGCTCTCTAGAATCACCGAGTTGTAAGTCGGAGCACACAAATCATAGTCAAATGAGGGTGAGGGAGGAATTCAAGGATCAACCTCAGAGATGGAAATGAATGGTGTCTGACAAAAGACATGGAAGTAGATATTTGTGGTCAGAGTCACCAGCAGCTGACTATTTGAAAGAATTACACTTAGCAACTGACATGTTATGGTTCTAGAAGTCAAGCTCATTTCACAGCAGCTGGTCGCTTTCATGAAGCCTGGCCCTCCAGTCTCACACTCTTTATCTTATCGTATATCTTATCTTTATCTTATCGCCCATCTGGCGCATCGCTGGTATCGAACCACGCCGCCGGCCGAACCCGATTCCAGCGACCTTGACGACCACTTCCTAAAGCTTATGATGCACCGCGGGCGGTCGTCGCAGCCCATTTCGCCATGGAGGTAGTCTTTAGACGCCCTGCGGCCGCAATTAGCCGCCCGAAAGGCCTCAAGCCTGCGGCTTCTGTCCTCGTCACTGTCTCTACTTCCTCTCCCCTCTCGCAATCGCAGCTCCAGCTCCAGCTCCAGCCTCAGCAGAGGCGCCCCTTCACCTTCTCCTCCCTCACCCGTCCCCCACCAAATTACCCCGGCCATGTCCCTCTCAGTTTCATAGAAAAGGCCGCGCTGGCCATCGGCTCGGGATTGATGTCGTTGCGCGATCCCAGGCGAGGCGGTACTATCCCCCTTCCTCATACCCCCCCTCCACCCCAACCTCCCCTACCTTCAAGATTTAACACGGTACTGTGCAGATCTAATCGCCGCCTTCGCCGAAGCCACCGCAACGCCCTACTTTATCTACCGTCTGCGCGACGCCATGTTGTCTCACCCAACTGGCCGGCGCATCCTGCGCGACCGGCCGCGCATCACCTCGACGTCTCTCAACCTGCCCCATCTCCGTTCCTTACCGCCCAACACCGTCGGCCGGACGTACGTCGAGTGGTTGGACCGGGAGCACGTCTCGCCCGACACGCGCGCGCCAGTCAGGTACATCGATGACGAGGAGTGCGCTTACGTTATGCAGCGGTATAGGGAATGTCACGATTTTTATCACGCGCTGGTCGGGCTGCCGACGGTGAGAGAAGGGGAGGTGGCGCTAAAGGCGTTCGAGTTCTGCAACACTTTGCTCCCGATGACCGGATTGAGCGTGTTTGCGGCGGGGACGCTGAAGCCCAGGGAGAGGAAGAGGTTTTGGGAGGTGTACTTGCCGTGGGCGGTAAGGAATGGGCTGCGGGCGAAGGAGATTATTAATGTGTATTGGGAGGAGGAGCTGGAGAGGGATGTGAACGACTTGAGGGCTGAATTGGGGATTGAGATGCCGCCTGATATGAGAGAGTTGAGACGGCGGGAGAGGGAGGAGAGGAGGAGGAGGAAGGCTGAGGAGGAGGAGGCGAGGAGAATGGCTGCCATGGAGGCTGCGAAGGCGGCTCAGGGGCAGAGGCAGTAAGTGTATGATATTGAATTGTGATACCAAAACGTGTACCATTTAAAGAAGAAACAACCTACCAACCCAGTCCGAGACAAACTGATCGTCTTCATTCATTCGTGGTATCCATCACAAACATAAACTCCCCATCCCCCTTCCCTTCCAGCATCCCCCCTTTAAAGATCCAACAAATCGTCATCCTCATCCTCCCACCCCTTCCGTCTGCTCACAACGATCTTCTCCTCCTCCTTCGTATCCGCAACCGCGTTCAACAGCTCCTTGAGCTGGTCCTCCGTGACCTTTTGGCGCAGCTGCCCCGTCTGTGCCAGCATGATGAGACGATTCTCGATATCCGTCGCGCGCTGCTCCTTCACGAGGCGAATACGGCCCAGACGGTCGGCAGCCTCGGGCTCGAGGATTTGGTTCAGGATTGCTTGGCGGGCTTCGGCTAGCGGGTAGTTAGTATGTTATGTAGAGCTTCGTTATTCGATTGTTGGGGGTAATTTGATGACTTGTCAGAACAGGATGGGAGGGATGATGAGGGGCTTAGGTACCTTCGCGCTGTCTACTCAATGGGTTAGCACATTCTATCCTTAAGTCAGCATGCTTCCAGGGCACTCACTTCCTCTGCTCCTGATCAGCGCCGTTCGTGGCGCCGGGTCTGGCAGCCGACTGGGCCTTGAGCTGCTCCAGTCGGGCTTTGCGGATCTGCGCGAGCGTGAGTAATCACTTTCTTCAGCTATCATTTCCGGGGTTAGAAATACCCTCTCGAGCTCAGCGTCTTCCATTGTTGTTTCTAAACGGCTGTTGACAGTTGCTCGATTGAAGTGGGAGCCTGGCCAAGTTCGCTCGCGATCGCGGGGCTGCCTTGGAGAACTTAAGAGGGAACCTGACGTGAAGCTTTGCTGTGGTGGGGCTCGCTCTTTGGCACAAAATCATGCCGCCTGCCTTGCCTACACTTAACGTCTCACTCAGCCTTCGCGTCAAGAGCTTTGTCCTACAACATTCGACCTCTTAGAGAAATTGTATACAAAACTATCTGTTTCAAGTATTTATCATACAGATCAGATTCGTGGCTTAGCCACTCCAATGCACAAATCCACAAATCCCCCCAACCGTCTATCATGTTCTGTGGTTTGCTTTGCTTTGGTTTACTGTACAGAGAAATATACAGGCACAAACGCTACAGTGATCTTCCCATCCATCCACCCATTACCCTTTTGTCCCGTCTCCCATGATCATGTCCCATACCATTACAACCCAATTTGAATGCCCCAAATGCCATGCTACTCCGGCAGCGGCAGCACCAGCGGTACTTCATCCTCCCTCTCCTTCTTCGTCTCCACCAACTTCGCTTTCGCCGCAAACATGACCGCCTCCAGCCCCGAAACATCTACCCTCAGTTCTCTCCCCCTCCGAACAAAATACCCAACCGTATAATCCAAATCAGTATCATATCCCCTACTTAACCGACTCCTCATCGGACTATCAGCCGACCTCATCAGTCTCAACTTCAACAGCACCTCTTTCCTCAAGCTACTCGCAATCCCCGTCACCTGTCTCGCCTGCCTCTCCCTATCCGTACACTCGGGCAACCGAGCAATTACACTCGCCACCTCGCCGATCAGCCGATCCATGAGCGCCAGCGCAGACCGGTTCTGCGCCAACTTCTCATAATTACAGTCCAGCATCGCGGCCAGCGGGTCGACAATCGCGCGGAAGGCGGTCGCAGGCAGCTTGTGCTTATAGAACGAGGACAGAGGGAACCCGCCAGCGCTGAGGCCCGGCATGGCGGTCAGCAGACGCAGGAAGTGCGTGCCTCGGACAGTGCGTTCCAGCGGGGGGTGGCGGCGCAGGCGGAAGGGGAGGTTCGGGTCGGGCGGTTGCTGCCAAAGGGTGAGGTAGAGCCGGCCCGGGTGGACCTCGGCGACGGAGTAGAGGTGGTCGGTGTGGGCTAGGGCTGTGGAGGAGTAGCCCAAGAGGAAGATGGGGCGGGTCAGTTCGTCGGGGAAGTAGGCATTGATCAAGTCCTCGGCGACGCCGAGGCCGTCGTTAATGAGGAGGATGGTCGAGCGGTGGTCGAGACGATGGCGGATTGTCTTGAGTGCTTGCAGGACTTGCCCAGCGGGGACGGTCACCACGAGGTTCTCGATCGGGTCGCGGCGTTGTCGAACGCCTCGCCAGGTGTTCTCGGCGATGATACGGTCGCGTATGATCGTTTCGGGCCCACGGTGCAGAACTATACGGCGATGGCTGAGCTCCCATTGCTCGCGCAGATGCTGCTCGTGCAGGATGTAGCGCGGAGGTGGGATGGTTTGGCAGCCGGCCAAGGCGTGGGTGATGTACCGGCCGACCCGGTTCAATCCCATGACGTAGATCTGCTCGGATGGCTTGAACGGCTTCAAGATTTCCCAGAGACGCTCGCGGCCCATGGGCGGCCGGACGGGATGCTCTCCTGAAGGGGCATCCCACATGGATACCTGCTCCTGAATTCGTAGCTGGTGGTCCAAATGCTGACCATGGCTCTCGGAGTACTGAACACGATGCCCCCCTTCGACATACTCGTGTTCAGCGATATGCTGCTCCTGCGGGACTTCTGCCTCGCCATGGTGCTCATATTCATCAGTCTCTGGTGTGTGTTCAGGGGCATCATGTTGCCCTTGGGAATTTTGGTCTGGGTGATACACATCCGTCTTTGTTTTGGTCCCATCACTCTTGTGAATCGCAGGAATAAGAAAGGGGGGCCGGCGTGTGCGTAACTGCGGTGGAATATAGAAGGGAGCTGTGGTCGCTCGGGGGGAGGATGGTCTCGGGGGTGGTTGGAGATAACGGTGGTAAGGATTGGGATCAGGATCTGACCAGGACCGATCATCGTGGGACTTCTCCTTGGTCAAGGTCGAGGAACTGGCAAAGTGGTGTCGGAGCAGCGAGCGTCGACGAAAGGCCCCCCGGCCCACGCCCAGGCTATTGGGGGACCATGGTAGAGATCTGTTCGGTATTCTCGCGAACACCCGCGACGGCGGGCGGCTGCCCAGGAGGAGATACAGGTTGCCGGTGTTTTCACAGGGGAACCGAGGAGCGCATCGTAGGGCTCGGGGAGAGCAGGGCCGGCGTCGCAGCGGTCAGAGAGCAGAGGCCCTCGGCTGGCTTTTTGTCCGCAGCGACCCGGGACTCTCCTCGTCTCTCGAGACCAACTAGAGGTGTTTAGGATGTATGATGGCACATGGGCGAGCAGTCCAACTGTGCGACTGCGATCGGGGCCTCGCGCTCGCTCGCTGTGTCGTATGGCGTCTGGACTGCGACCAAGCAATTACTGGCTTGACGTCGTTGAGCGTCGTTAGTGTCTCGGGCTGCTGGTGGTGATTCCGAACTTTTTTTTGGAGAGCAGCGCCCTCAAGAAAAATTCACGGGTGCTCTGATTGGCCGCTGCGATTGGCTTCCGAGGGACTTCACACTGTCCCACCATCCCACCTGCCCGCCCACAGTCTGTCTGTACAGTCCGCACTGTGACATCCATGCCCATCCCACGCTAGCGGAGTGTTGCAGAACAACACCCCTGTCCAGTTTTTGAGATTAAGATGTTTTTCAAAGACACAAACGGTCTTGGCTCACTCACAACAACGCTCATCACCGCCAACGTCACTCATCCCTTACACACTTTAAACTTGTATTTGGCTGTGAAGAGTTTACATTGAACATCAAATCATGGACATTAGCGACATCACCCCGCAGCTTCAGCAGCTCGAGAAAGATTTGGACCACGCCCAGGACGTGTTAAAGCCGTTCCTGGGTGATCTCAACGTCATCTCATCCAAGCTGCCATTGCTCGACAAGGCCAAGTTCTTTGTCCTTGTCACTTATACCATCGAGTCGCTGCTCTTCTGTAAGTGCCCTCATATCATAGTTTCTCTAAACTCTCATATATATACTAACGCTCACCAGCCGCCCTGCGCCTCAACGGTGTCGATGTCAAAAATCACCCCGTTTTCACCGAGATTACCCGCGTCCGCCAGTACTTTGAGAAGATCAAAAAGCTGGAGGAGCCGCCAGCCGAGCGGGAGACCACTGTCAACAAAGAAGCTGCTGCGCGTGTCATCCGGGCAGATCTTGTAAGTTATCACCCTCTGAGTTCACCATTACACATATAGAACACGTTCTCATATCATGCTTAGGCCGACAACAAATGGATTAAGGATCGATTAACCGAGCTGATTGCCAACGAGCGTGCAAGAGTCGCTGAGAATCAAGCGAAGCGTCCAGCGGAGGAAGAGGGGGAGTCTTCGTCTGCGGCAGAGGGCCGCTCTGATCAGGGGTCGGCGGCCCTGCCGAAGCGGCCGAAAAAGAATGGGTCGAAAAAGAAGAAATGAGGAATTATGAAGTTGGGAGGATGTTGGGTTCTATGCAGGGTAGGCCAAGTGACGATCCCCTAGGCGGCTGCCGAGTTCATAACGTCCTTGATGGCGGGTGAAAGCCGCTTCGCCTTCGGACTGGCAGGTCACGTATCCGGCCGGAGACTCAGAGACCGCGGAGCGATGCTAATATCTTGCGCCGCTGTTCATGATTCACATGATGTACGAAGCATCTAGCAAGATACCCAGACGTAAACGTCATTCACGGCCCCTGAGATGGGGAAGAAGATGGCGATGACAGATGCCAAGGAAAGGCAGCACAGCGAGCCTGTCGTTGCCTTTACTGCTGAACTTGGAATCTGTTGTGGATTCCCCTACAAACTATTGCTGTTCTCAATTATTCTCTTCGCATTACATACTCAAAACAGTTCCAACCCTCTCCACAGACATTCTTCCCTCGAGGCTGTGCAACGCTCTACCCCCCATATCCAACCCTAACCCTCTTTTTCCATCGGACATCGGTATCCCGTGCATCCGAGAGGCAGCCTTCAATTGGTTCGATTTACTTCCAAAACCTGCGCCTCTACCGCGCAGTGGCCAATGGCAAATCCGCATTCCGATCGGCCTTTTAGAAACCGCTTCTAGCCTCGCCTTCCCGGCAAAATATCTCCCATCTCTCATCATCCTCGTCAACCACCATCACAATCATTCATTAAGTTGCGCTGTTGCTCAACGCCAACCACTCGCTGAAACACTCACTTCTTCGTCCTTTTGACAAGACCAAGAGCAAACAAAATAGCCAAAAATGCCACGCCAATCCCGTCCTACCGCCCGCCCGGCCGCTGCGCGCCCATCCGTCCCGGCTAAGCCCGCCGTCGCCCCTACTCAGCAGCAGACTCGGCCGGCTGCCACGCTCGCCGCCCCCCTCCGGTTGCTCCCTCTCCCGCGGCTGCTGCCCCCGCTCAGCAGCCAGTTGTCGTCCAGCAGGGCCCTGGTCTCCTGGGCCAGATGGCTAGCACCGCTGCGTATGTTCCCTTCTCCCTCCCTCTGCTCTTCTCGTCATGCCCCTCCCGTTTGTGTTACACAAACCATAATATCACTCATTCACTATAAGTAAGGACGGAGGCTAACCCTGGCTAAAGCGGTGTTGCCATCGGCTCCTCGATCGGGCATGTCATCGGCAACGGCATCTCATCCCTCTTCGGAGGCAGCTCCAGCGAGGCGGCTGCCCCCGCGCCCCAAGCCAATGCGGCGCCCGCCCAGCAGCAGCAGACTTGGGGCGGCAACTGCGCCGAAGCGACCCAGCAATTCACCAAGTGCATGGATGAGCACGGCGGCAACATGTCCATCTGCAATTGGTACCTGGAGCAGCTGAAGGCTTGCCAGCAAGCGGCTAAGCAGTTCTAAATGGGGGGTTGAGTAAGGGGTGAGGGACTAAGTAATGGAGGAGGATATAGAAGTTGTAATACTAAATCGGGTTTTTGATCACGTAGAAAATGGAGAGAGTGAGGATGTTCTGGTGGTGAGACTACATTGTACGATAGGGGACACAGGTATGGAGCCTACTCTCTCACACGGGACGGCTTTCGCTCCCTTGAACGCAAATGCCAGTCGCCCGTCTGACTGCCTGCGCGACAATCAAGCCTTGTATTACGTACCGATGTACTAGAGATCCAAATCCTAACATGATCCTTCCTCTCATGAACCCAAAGTGCCCTATGTAACCGTCTGGCAAGTGGCTACTCCCCGTCTTCATCGTGCCTTGGCTCGAAATTGGTCTGTATCATATATATATTAACCCTTGCCTTGCAACCCATCTGCAGAATGTGAGGGGGATAACTTACCGAATTTCCATTATAATACTGCTGATCCCCCCTCCCCTCCTCCCTCAACTGATCCAAACCCACAATCCGTCCGCCCGTACGTTTGCGCACAACAGCAGTTGCTTCTTCCCTCTGCGATGTTCGCCCAGCAGATTCCCTCTCTTGAGCAGGAGCGGCATTCTCGGGTTGTTGTGGCACACCCTGGGTACTAAACAGCGACGAAAAAAATGCCACAATCCCGTTCCACACTCCCAACACCACGCCGATGATGGCAACAATAAACCGCTGGAAGATGTTACCCTCCGCAACGCCACCTTCAGCAGCCCCCGTTGCCCGGGCTGTGACACCGGCCCCCTGGGAGCGGGGAGCCCTCACGAGGATGAGTGTCGATGACGGGGCGAGCCCCAGCTCAAGCAGAGTCTGGCCCTCCTCCTCCGAGGGGATCGTCCTGCTAGGAAGGGGCGTGAGCAGCACCTTGAAAAGGTACTTCCCTCCACTCCCAGCCGAACCCCTCGCCTCTTGATCAACCCACTCCCTCACCTCCCTCAACGTCACACTCGACGGAAACCTTGACCGTATAGTCGACCCATCAAACAACCTAACCTGCAACGCACAATTCTCCGCCCCCCTCTTCGGCTTCTCCCCCGCAGAACTCATCTCCCCGACCTCCCTGACTTCCCCGCCTTCCCTCATCTCCCTTTTTCTCTTCTCATTCTCCTCCCTAACCCGTCTCCTCTCCTCCCGATCATGCTCGATCCTCTCCAAAATCCGCTGTCTTTCTTCCCTCGCCTGCTCGCGCTGTCGGCGAATCTCTTCGAGGTGCCGCGCTGCGCCGGGAGTTGAGCCCTGGCCGGCGCGTTGAGCCCGCGCGGCTTCGGCGCGGCGTTTCTTTTCTTGTTCGTCTTGACGCTTTTTATCGGCTGCGAGGCGGGCCGCCCTCTCGGCTAGGAGGGCGGCGACGCGGTCGTTTGTTGTGGATGAGGGGGTTAAAGATGAGGGCGTTGTGGTTGTGGCGCTTGCTGATGAGGCAGAGGGTTCGGCTGGGGTAGATTGGTTCGCGGATGGTGCTGGGGAGGGCGTGGGCTGGGACTGAGGAAGCTCAGGTACTGGTTCAGGCTCGCGAGTTGGCTGAGCCTCAGGGGCATGTTGAGGTTGAGGGCTGGAAGAAGACTGGGGTTGGGGAGCCGCTGGGGCCGCAGTCTGGGCTGGCTCAAGGACCTTCTTCAACCTGCGGGTAAACTCTTCCTTGCTGACTCCAGGAGCGATATACTCCTGAAGCATGGCGTTCCTGGAACATGGTCAGTCCTCAAGGGTTCCGGACGAAATAGGGGACTACACAAGTCTTACTTGATTACAATGACGGTCGGCTTCCTCGGGATGGGGTAGAGCTGCGCAAGGTACGACTCCTCCTGAGACCCAGCGGCTAAGCGCAGGGTGATAGCTTGAGCTTCCAGAAGGGAGTGGATCTGATAAGTTGTCAGTCAAGGAGTGGGTGCTTTGAGTTGCATGGAGCAGACCTCACCTCTTCTTCAGTGAAGAAGTCATCTTCCCAGAGTTTGCTCTCAGTCTCACCATCTGCTTTGGTCAGTCTAGTGTTGTTGGGTCTCAATGGTTCATGAGTTCCTCACCTGTCACGAAGCAGACGACGGACAAGGCCCGCTGGACAGCAGTGGCGATGCCCTCTTGGAGGGTTCCTTGGAAGAAAACCATGGCGATTGTGGATTGCGCTTTGGCTCTTCTGCCAGCGTTTTGATGCCCAAGTCTTGGGAAAAGAGTTCAGGTGGCACAAAAGCAATGAGGAGCAAAGTCGAGGTGAGAACAAGTCGAGGGCAAAGGCGATTCGTAGCTTCTGCGCAGAGGGAGGGTGCAATTGGAAATAGGATCAAAATTGCATCTATGAAGCTTATGAACCCTTATCGTATCAGCTTTCTCGAGTCCTCAGTTCACTGATCGATACCAGGGGATAATGTCGACCTGGGAAGATGCAATGAAAGCAAAGTTGCCAGAGTCCAGAATGTTGCTAGAACATGTCATCTGTTCACACAGCGACAGCAAACCGTGTACTTACCGTGTCTACGGTAGCCGTCACGCAGTGAGCCATCCCTGCCATGCAGCTGGAGCCTAGCGCTGAGTGGATCCCCAGTGACCTCACCAGCGGGGCATTGCTTCGCCGAGCCGAGAACCTCAGAGGGGAAAAGTCCCGACCCAACGTCGTCACCTCATCTTCCATCCTAACGACAACCATCTCATCCCTCACCCCGATCCCACCACCCTGAGTCTCCCACGACACCATGGTTTCTGGGAGACTCCTCTCCGGCTTACTGCAGCCATTTTGTGCGCCCAGGGCGCCGATTGGCAACGCAATTCGCTCGCAATGGACTCATTCCACCCCGGTGTTGCGCTCAAACTTCTCATCCTCGAGGTCGATTATTTCCCAAATTAATGTTTCTAGGAGGCAGCCCTTCCACAGCACTCCGCGGCGCCCTCGCGACCCAGCCGATGACCCGAACTGGAAGTCCCTCATCGACGAGCCGCCGCAGCTGGTGCGCGTCAAGAGCAAGCATGGACCGGGCATCATCCTCTTGGGTACCTATCCTCCCAGCTACAGCCACTTCTACTCTCGCTGACACCAAACCCAGCCATCATCCCCATAACCGCCTTCCTTCTCGGTACCTGGCAAGTCCACCGTCTCCGATGGAAAACCGACCTAATCGCCAAAGCCGAAGACCGTATCATCCGCCCACCTCTGCCCCTCCCTCCCCACGTCGACCCCGACGCAGTCGCGGACTTCGACTTCCGCCGCGTCACCGTGACAGGCCGTTTCCGGCACGACAAGGAAATGCTCGTCGGCCCACGTATGCGCGACGGCGAGCAGGGCTACATGGTGGTGACGCCACTGGAGAGGAACGATGATCCTACCGCGACGGTGCTGGTGCACCGAGGATGGATTAGCAAGAAAATGGCGGATCAGAGGTTGCGAGATCCCGAGGCTCTGCCGCAAGGCGAGGTGACAATTGAAGGGATGCTGAGAACGCCGTGGAAGAAGAATTTCTTTACGCCGGAGAACCGGCCGGATCGGTGGGAGTTTTACTTTCCGGATGTGAAGCAGATGGCCGAGTTGACGGGGAGTCAGGCGGTTTGGATTGAGCAGACTATGGGTGAGTTATACTCTCTCTGAACGCTGCATGCCCTTTGGGGGTTATTGCTACATGGAAGGTGATGCAGTCGGATGGATACTGATCCTACTAGACCCCGACTTCTTCACGCTCAACGCCTATCAAGAGAAGGGTGTCCCTATAGGCCGACCGGCCGAAGTTAACCTGCGCAACAACCATGCGCAGTACATCATCACATGGTAAGTCTGGGTATCTGATGTCACACTCTCCCACAATCTAACCATCCCTAGGTATGGCCTGTCCCTGGCCACGGCGATCATGTTTTGGATGGTGCTCAAGTCCAAGAAGTCCCCTAATGAGGCGGCCCGTCGTGTGCGCATGAACATGCACTGGTGAAATCAATCCTCTTTACAACCCCTTTCAGAACCATCATCAGGTGACATCCTCATCCGCGGCGCCACCGCCACTCTTAGCAGGAGCTCTCTTCCTCTTCTTCGACGGAGCTGGCGGCGGCATGCGCAGCTCCTGAAGCAACTCCCTAGGGAGGTGACGCTGCGCGAGAGAGAACAGCGTGGTCTGTGGGTTGACCTGCCGTTGTCTGCAAAGGATGCACTGTCAGTACGTGTAACAGTATATAACTATGGATTTTGGAGATACCCAAATGATAGACACAGAGAGGTCAAACGTTGTGGCATATACATACCTCTTCATGAGAGTAAGCACATCCGAAGCGTCAATCGTCTTGCGCCCGGCATGGTTCGCATACGCCTGCAAGTCATCGCCCAGCTGCTCAAAGAACCAGTCCGACGCCTGCATAATGGCCTTCATAGCATCTGTCGGGATGGGGCCCTTGATGCCGCTGGCTCGGGCAAATGTTTGGGCGATGCGGCGCACGACAGATGGGGGAAGCGAGGGATACTCGATGCCGTACTTAGAGACTTTGATTGTTCGCTTGAGCGTTTCGCGGGGTTGCTGCGCCAGCTGGGCCCTCTTCGCAGAGATGAATGACATCTCTGTTTCGTCTTGCCGGCTCCGATGGATAAAACTTCTATCTTGTTGATTGACCAGCATGTCGTCGTCTTCTTCGGCATCTAAGTCTTCGGGAATATCGGGTAAGGGACCGAAGTCCTCGTGGCCACTGCCCTCATCGCTGTAGTCGTCGCTTCGCTGATCCATCAGCGGCGCGAAACCGTCGGATCCAATCTGCTGGTCGTCGCCCCCTTCACCAGTGACATCGCCGGCCCCAGGAGACTGCGCCGTCGAATCCTCCGCTACTTGCGCCTGCAATACAAACGTGCTTTCGTTGATATCCCCCACGGGGATTTCGATACCAAAATCGCTGTCTCGTCCCGCGAGGCCGGCGCGTCCGACGTTGGAGGGCTCGTCGATCCTCTCAGGCGATATGAGCGAGTCCATCCCGCCCATGGTCGTATCCCCCTCTTGGAGCACCGCTGCCGGTGGGAAGAAACCCGAGTCAATGCCCACATCCCCGTCGTTAGCGGCGTTGGGACCCCCAAAGTAATCGCTCATGCGCATGCTGCTAAGCGACGACCTGTTGTTTTCAAACACCGCGCGCCGCGGCATCTCAATCGACGTAATCGTAAAGTTATTCTCATCATCGATAATCACCGACTTATGCGGCTGGAGATCATCCTCATCGTCATCATCCTCCTCCTCATCAATCGGCAGCGAAAGCCTAGGCCTCTTAGGCAACTCCTCATCATCTTCATCCTCCCCCCTCCTCATCCGGAGTTTAATCGACGCCAAACTCGCCTCCAACGCCTCGTCATCATCCTCCTCATCCTCCGTCCCTCTCGTTCGCCTCCTAACCCTAGCTGTCCCCGGCGACGAAGAATCCCCCCTCGACCTCGAACTTCGCGAACTCCTAGCACTCGAACTGGAGCTGGTCACGACCCGCTGACTCTTCGTCGCCAACACGCCCGCAAGACTCAACAAAAAATCCCGAGGCGAATCCCTCGTCTCGCGCACGCTCCTCCGGCGCGCGCGTTGGTGAGGCGTCAAAATTGCTGCACGCCGCGAGTCGATCGCGCGAATGGCTGCGCGCGCGTGGGGTGTTGCGACATTGTTGGACGTTAGTCGGCGTTGGCTGCCGGGCGTACGCAGGACGAGAGAGCGGCGGAAGGTTACGGGGGTCGGTTCGGCGGCGGTCAAGCGTACGGGGGTTGCGGAGGGGGGGTTGAAGGAGAGGTTGGGGCGTTGGGATTCGCGGACCATGGTGGCGATGATGGTTTAGGAGAATGGTTTTGAAGAATGATTCTTGGTTGGATGGGTTAATGGGGTTATTCGTTCGCCTAGGTGTGGTTTTCCATTTGGTATGGTATTGGCTTAAATTACGAAGGTTAATTAATGGGTCATTGTCGCGGAAAATTGTGTTGGTTGGAAGTTCAACTGCCCGTCTGCAGTAGTTCTGGCTTCTGGACGCGACGCGATGATGCCGCTCGCGCTTGCTTCTAGTTCGCGGTCATGTTGACGAGATGTGGGGTCAATTAGCTATTATCGATAAGCTGATAAGAACGCAGTGCCTTGTATCTTGTCGGGACGTCATCGCGGATTCATGAACCACAAGGCACTTGGTTTCTGAGATTCAGAATCACATTTTACCAGAATTTCTGGCTGCCTTCATTTGTGACGCTATGCATCATCTGCACATCTACAACTGTTTGCCGCTATCCAGAGAATGGAATATTTCCGAAGGGTGAGCACACCTCGCTGAGCATCAGACTTTGCTCCCCCCCCCCCCCCGGACGGAGACTCGGCTCGTTTTCGTCCGTTCTCCGCCCTCCATGCCACCGCATGCCACATTTGCTCGCGCCGCAAATAGCTGCATGCCACCGCCTCTTTGCCTAGAGAGTTGCATTTTATCTGCCATTTGCGCCGGCCCGACGACCCAAAAGAATTTTGCCAAAATTTTCTGGCCGACAGCTCAAGACTCGAGACCGAGCCCGCGGGCGACCGCTATGCTTCCGTGAGGCATCGCTTGCCAAGCAACTGTTGGAGCAATATACATCTCACCTACAGCGCGACAACCAAAAACACCTTAACCGGCTATCGGTTATCGTTCACGATCCTCGCCAGCAATAATAACCGCGCTCTTCTATTGTTTAGACACAGGATACACCTTCAAACCTTAACATCACAACTGTTGGTGTGGGGACGCGAGCCCATTTCGACGACGTTCCCCAGCACTGTCACAGGCTTCAGCGGACTGAAACAACTAATCAGGAGAGCCGTGTTTCCGCCCACGGCCGGTCGTTTGGCCGCTGTTGAATGCTACGGGAAGCTTCCATGGACAGCAGCCTCTGCCCCTCCAACATCCCTGCGAGCCTAGTTGCCCGTATGAGCGGCCATTGTGTCACAGACATGCCTCGACTCTCCGGCCCGCCACACCATCATTCGATATCGGAAGGCGCTTAGTCCTCCGATCAGAGGAAGATGAGGAAAGTTAGCGCTTTGGTAGAAGCTCGATCCTCGGGTGTCCCAGATGCAGAGCTGTTCGACCCAGGTAGACCACTGCGTCTTTCTTCAGCCCGAGTGAAGCTCGACGGCTGCATGTAAAACAAAAAAAATGGCCACTCTCAGTCAAGCCCTGTTGCACAGCGTCTCCGATCCGCCATATCGGAACGTCGTCTGGCATCCAACGATGAGCAGGTGTCAGTACCGCAATGATGCACACCAGCAAAAGCCATCTTCTACCGCCCGCAGCCAGTAGTAGATGAGAGGAGATCTTCCTTGGTTGAGGAGATACTGCGCACGGTAAGTTTAGGCTGTGTAACACCGGATGTGAGAGGTCAGACTGTCTTGTCTTCTCAACAGCTCTATCGGTGATCTGATCTGAGATATGGGGATGTAACAGAGCACCTTTGATGAAGGTAGCATGCCATCCTCAAGACCGACTACTCGTTTTGTAGCCGCCGGGAGTCGTTGCTCGTAGAAACTCATCGTTTCACAATATCTCCAATCAATCTTGAAATCCGTAACTCATCATCGGACCTGATCCTTCCAACCTGCATCTCTGGCCTGCATCTTTGAATATTGTGTGCCTGCATCCGCCCCCAAGTGCAAGGCAACACGGAGCTACACGACAGCCTTGTTGAACACGCCAGATGAGTTTTTGATTTCGACTTTGAGTCTTTCATATATTACCAGCCCCAAATCTGCCATTGGGATCAATGACGGTCACCCAAGATCGCGGTCGGCGGCCTTGGCACCTGATACAGGGATGAACACTCTTGATGCCGGCCGCAGATCAACTTGGGGCTGCCGTTTTGTGGTGGCCATAGGGAGAATGGCGTGTCTGAACATTTGGAGGTCAGCCCGGCTCTAGCACTGGGCCCTTGATAGAAGTGAACAGCTCTCTCCCGATCGTTTGACTTGTTCCAACGGGGCCTACAAGGTGGTTGAAGCCGAACGTGTCAGAGCCAGCCCCTTGCAAACGTGCTGAAGAACCAGAAACGGCAGAGGAGGGTGGCAGTGAGTGAGCTGGCCTAGCCCAACCCACACTGGTGTGCGAGCTGCTGGCACACTGGGACCCGCTAGAGCCAATGGGGCCGAAAAACAGAGCATGTGCCGCCAAGAATGATGGTATCCAGCGCTGCGCTCCACTTGCATCCCCGCTGCAGGCTCTCTCCTGAGCCGCCGTCGCTCTGCAGGAGCAGCCAGGAGCTCACCAGGAGGTGTGCCACTGGTGACTGGTCGGACGCGGCCAGTGTCATCGAGCGTCAAATCAATCGGCCGTCCACCACTGGCATTTCACCACACAGTGCACACACCTCTTTATCTCGAATCACCCATTTCCCAATCCAGAAACTGGACCATCCCTCCCAAACCTCGCCGATTTTGCCTACAGCGTCAAATCAGACTGGCTCTCCTGATTTGGCTATTCCCCATACACACTGATAGACCAAGCAATGTTTCGTTTTTCTCATCTCTAACAGATTGTGTGCATTGTGCATTTTTCGGGTTTGATCAGGCTCGTAGACTTGATACTAAAGCTTTCGAGAAAAAGGACCCCATCGCGACGTTGAGCAAAAGCGCAGCAGTAAACTCACGCCAAAGTCAAAAACCCAAGACTGGGACCAAGACCAAGCCTAGGCGGTGGGCCAACAAACCGACACAGCAGCACTGGGACCAGCACCAGCCAGGCCTCGCCTTTCTTCGCCGTAGTCCTCCCTCTTCTCCTCCACCACTGCACCACAACCTTGTCCTTGACTTTAATCCTCGACCACCTGCACATCCACTCATCAACCACCAGCCTTTCTCAACAAGCCTTCCTGTACCAACCCTGCAACCCCAGCCTTCTGCCTCTTCCCACCTCACAACCCCATCAATTGCACTGCGTGCATCACCTTTTCTACCACAACACAAGCGCGTCTCTTGACGAGACCACTATTTTTTTATTTTTCAGTTATCACCATCTTAGAGCACTCCAGTCCCTTAAACCGCCACAACCATGGCCCAGCCAGTACAGTCGATCAAAGTACGATGATCCGTCGCCCCTTATCCAACCATTATCTCCAACGCCGCCAATTCCAACCTCATCTCGAGCACCACAAGACATCCTATTCATCGATCTAAATAAGAGAGCGTGCTAACTAATCTGCTCAAATCTAGTGCGTCGTCACAGGTGACGGTGCTGTCGGCAAGGTACGACCGTGGTACCCGCGCACGCTGCGCACAACACGCACACGAAGTTGGGCTTTCGCGACTGACATTGAGCTCTGCAGACATGCCTGCTCATCTCCTACACGACAAATGCCTTCCCCGGCGAATACATCCCCACGGTGTATGTCGGACCTCTTCTCGCCGCGTCTTGTTTGCTCACTCCAAGTCCGCCAGTTGACACGCGCATTATAGGTTCGATAACTACTCGGCCAGTGTAACAGTCGATGGCAACCCCATCAGCCTCGGCCTGTGGGATACTGCTGGGCAAGAAGACTACGACCGCCTACGTCCTCTGTCATATCCTCAGACCGACGTCTTCCTTATCTGCTTTTCTCTCATCAGCCCGCCGTCCTTCGACAACGTGCTTGCCAAGGTGAGTGGCAAGAATATTGCGATCACTTTTTGTAAATCTGTTTGTCTAACATCCTGTAGTGGTATCCTGAGATCAGCCATCATGCACCTGGCACCCCCATCATCCTCGTCGGTACGAAGCTAGATAAGCGTGATGATGCCGAGGAAATCCGCAAGTTGGCCGAGAAGAAGATGGCTCCCATCACATACAAGCAGGGCTGCGAGCGCGCCGCTCAGATCAATGCTTACAAGTACGTCGAGTGCTCGGCCCTGACACAATTGGGCCTTAAGGCCGTCTTTGACAGCGCCATCCGGTAAGCCTTCTCCAGCCCAGTCCATCTGCTCAATCTTGATGCTTATCCTACCGTAGCGCTGTTCTCGACCCCCAGAAACCCTCGTCGAGGCCGGCCAAGAAAAAGCAGTGCACGCTGCTTTGAATAACATGACGCGGCACATATCCACTCGACTCGACTCCACGTCGAATCCTCCTAACCCCCGTACCACGACGATGAATGAAGATTCCGCGATACGAACAACCATTTATACCCGATTGAAGGATCTGTGTTTTTTTTTCGGCCCCGGCCTTGCGCTGCGTTGCGGGAAAAAAAAAAGAAACTTCTTGGATCTTTGGGTTCGGTATCTGGTGGCATCCTCCTCTTTCCTTTTATCTCCCTCTCTCTCTCTCTCTCTCTCTCTCTCTCTCTCCATGACGGTGGGCAAATGAAGTATATGTGTGTGCGCAGTTCTACTTAGGGAAGGGAAGGGGGGATCAATCGGGGGTTGAGAGTCGTTTCACCTGCACCAAACTATACAACTTTCGCCACCACTTGAACTACAGAGAATGAGGCGCAACGGAGCGGAGAGACAAATGGTAAATTACTAAACGGGAACCGCAAAGCATTTCCCTGCTCTTATTATTATCTTTCCTTACCCTCACCAGGCCATTGTCTGATCTGGAGAACAATACACAGAGATGTTACTTAGTCGTTGCTTTTCTTTGCGTCGTCCTTTCGAGAGATTACACTTCATAGGTCTAGGCGATGGCTGTGAGGATACGGGCACCAACGCTATGTTTCGTTTTCGGATCTCTGCATTATCGCTCTTATGAATGACGAATATCTACTCTTACATTCTTCAAGTCTTAATGTTGTCGAACTGGTGAGACCAAACATTAATGAATGGCCTCCAAAGTGGTTGGCGGTTTTTGGTGTGGGATAGGCGACCTCTATCTCAATCTCGGCCTCACCTCCCCATGGAATCGTCTTCGCCCCTTATGGACGATAGCACAGCACATACTCATTGTCGGAATGGATATGGTTTAGATGGATGAAAGGTCGAACTTATGCGATGGAGATCCTTAACATTGGATGGGAGAGGGAATAGAAGGGTGGATGGATGGATAGCTGTACTTGACACCAGGACCAAAGGTTGTTATGTCTTCGTTGGATTTGCTTCTTCATTCCCTCGTCAATTGACCTTTCCTGCATTATTTGACAACTACTGGTTCAACACTACCTACAGAAAGACAGGCAAGGCTGGCGGCGTTTAGCTGACTTGGTTTTTGGTCTTTTTTTTATTTACGTTTGTTTGTTTTTCCATTTCTTTGTTGTGTCATTCTGCACCCTCCCCTCTTTCCCCTCCCTATGTATTTTGTATCGTTGTTGATTCTGACTTTGGTGCTGCTATTGCTTTCACTTTGCCTAGGTGGTTTTGCTCCCCATTCCGCGTTTTCTTGCGTTGGAACGTTAATTCAGGAGCACAGAGTCAGCGTGCTGCTGTAGGTAAAAGGAGAGTAGTAGCGGAAGAAAAGAAGTTGTTGATAGAAGTTGTTTGATGTTGGTGTGGATATGTGTTGAGAGTGAGACAGTGCCCTTTCAGCAACACAAAACCATAACTTGAATGAACCATGCATAAGATGAGAGTGCAGTGGCCGTAAAGATGCTTATAGTCTCTATGCTTCCATTCGAGTTGGCGCACTGCCAAAACAAAGGGGTATCAGTAATACATCATGCTCCCATTCCGGACTTTCTCCCTCCATACCACAACACTCTACTTCGCCTTATACTGCACCTGCATCCGCCTGCTAGGATGAATATCCTCTTCGTCCCTCTGTTCTTGTTCTTTCTGTTGCTTCTTGTCCTCTCCCTGTTGCTTGCCGGCGTTATCTTTTTCCTTGTCTTTCTTCTTCTTCTCCTGCTCAATCTTCTTAAGCCTCTTTTCACGCTCCTGGTTTAACTTTGCATTCTTCTGCTTTATCTTCTCCTTGCGCCGCTGCGTCTTGCCGCCACCACCAGCACTGTTCACCTGGTTAGTCTTTCTTCCTGCACACACACACGGCCCACTTCACCAATGCAAGAGGGGTATACATACGTCAATTCAACATTAATCTTCCTCGCCGGCGACTTCCCATCATTGAATATGCTGTGGTGCATCTTATCCAGACACGTCTTCATGTGGTCAAACCGGCCAAACTCGACAAAGGCGATGCCGCGTGACTTGGAAGGGTCGTCACGCTGGGTTAACAGGCGCACAGAGATTGGATGCAACGCAGCGAAGTGCGCGCGCACAGAGTCGGCGGTCGCTGTGAAGGGGAGGTTGCCGACGAAGACGATGAAACGGGTTTTCTTTTTTAATTGTTGTTGTTGTTGTTGCTGCTGCTGCTGCTGCTGGTCTTTATTTTCTGGTGTGTCATCTTGTTGATTGCCGTCTTGTTGCTCTTGTTGTGCCTGCTCTGTGTTGGCAGAGTCGGACTTCTTGTTCTTCTTGTTCCTCTTTTTCTTCTTGCCGGACTTGTCATCGCCAGCGGCACTGGATTCCTTCGTGACATTGCCGTTGGTCTGGTTCACCTTGCCCTCTTGATCAACCTCCATAGACTCCGACTTCGTAACCTCCTCCTTCTTTTCCTTTTTCTTAGCCTCTGCCTTCCCGGTGCTGTCGAGCTTGCTCTTCTTTACGGCCGGGCTGGTCTCCTCATGCTCCTGGACGTCAGCGATATCCTCATCGGCGGCGCGTTGCCTCTTCTTCGATCCCTTGGCCATGATTGTTGTGGTTGATGGGCTGTAGCCGAAGTCAATTGACTGTTGAAGGAGTATATGATTCGAAATTACAATTTGGTTGAAAAAGAGAGACCGTCCTCTTCAATCCCTCTTCGAAAGTGAAGTACCAGCCTGCACCCTGCAACTTGGGAATTTTTCTGCCGCTCCCTCTCCAGCAAAAAAAGGCGGACAGCCGACCTTTTCCCAGTGGGGCTGTCCAGGGTCCAGTCCCGTTTCAGCTGGAAAAAGTGGAGCTCTTTAACAGGCTGCGGCCCGTTCAGCGGCCACCTCACTCACCTACCATAAACCGTTGCCGGCCGGAGCTCACTGTTTGATGGGCTGTGTGATGGATGGTTGGATGGGACCCTATGCACGGCAGTCCGATGGTGTGAGTGGTGGAGTTTTCCCTGTGCTGCGAAACCCTTGTCGATGTCGATCTCTTGCTCTCCCGGGTTGGAGAGTGACGTCAAGAGGGAAGGTATTTCAAGATGAACTCAGGGAGTGGATTTAAAATTCTTCATAAAAGAAAGATGTATTTCAGATTCAGAGTTTACTCGATCGAATGACATTCATTTGGGAACTGACACGGTGGAAGCTGAAGGAGACTGAGAGTACACTCTCTATTTCATGGCTTTCGGGCGACGGTTAATTCCCCTCATCACTTGGACTTCCACAGAGCTCAGTATACAAACCAGTGTTTCTATAAAGTGACTGGAGATAAGTAACCTAAAGGGAATTTGTTAAGAAGTTACACACACTGTAAAGAGAAGTATAGCAACAGGAGGAAATTTAGAGAGTGCATGGAATGGACATCTCAAAGCGTCCCAGTCTAAGCTAACAGTCAATCAGCCCCCCATTCAACGTCATACATTTGCCGCAAAATCCCTATCCAACAAAGCCACCATGCACGTTCATACTCCAATCTCGCATCCGTCACTCTCAAACCTAAGCCTTCTCCTCGTTGTGCACCTCATACGCCGGAGCCGGAGCAACAGCATCCTCATACGCAGGCGGCAGGTCCTGGTTCTCCATCAGACCAGCCCTCTCCTCATCAACAACTACAGCCTCCTTCGCAGAAGGCTTGGGACCGATCATGCTTTCATTATCATTCTCGCGCGGGCGGCTGGACAGGAACTTGCGATAGGTCGAGACGAGAAGGGTGCCGATGGCCATGCCGATACTTAAAATTGTCAGTAAACTAATTTTATGGGACAAAGAAATGCTTTACAGGGAAACTTACATGCTAACGCTCACACCAGCAACAATGCCAATCAGGACAGGGACAAGGATGTTGACGGCAACATCGTGAACCATCTGAGCCCATGATTCTTCCGTATGCCAGGTATCATCGTGCTTCAGCTCATCAGCGAAGGGGCTCTCCGGGGGAGGGGGCGGCGGGGGATGATGGTGGTGAGGATGGTGAGGCAGGAAGCCACCAGGCGATTGGGGGGGCATGTGGTGTGGGCCAGGGCCGCCAGGCATATGGTGAGGGCCAGGCATGTGGTGCGGCATATCGTTGGGCCTGCCATGGCAGCCGCCCTTGAAGATCTTAAGCTGCTTGAGCTTCTTGAGTTGCTCCTTGGTGTAGGCGAGAAGCTCACAGAAGATGTCAGTGCATTCCTCGGCGGTGTCGTCGTTGCCGGACTCCTCCTGCTGCTGGTCAACCGACTCGGTGATCTCGACGACGATAATTTCAAACTCGCCGTCGGCAGGCTTAGTGGGAGTCGCGGGTTCTGACCCTTCCTCGTCACCCTCGTTGTTCGAAGTTATGGCAAGCTGAAGACCTTCCTCGGTGATTGGGGAATCATAGGGCGTCCCGGCTGTAACTGCCTTAATGTCCGCGATAACCAGCCGGCCTTCCTCGTTCTGGAGCATGCTAATGCTGACCTCATCCGGGATGCCGTCCACGGGAATGTGATCGACACTGTGGATGAAGAAGCGCAGATTGAGGAGCTTGATGTTCTTGCTGCGCTCCTCCATCTCCCTCTCATAGTATTTTATGCCCCAACCGATAGACGGAGTGTGAAGAGGCTCGGGAAGGGGACTAGCCGGATTGCATAGATTCGGCACAGAGCAGTCCAGTTCATACCAGGCGTAAAACTCGTGGTAGTGCTTCTGTTCGTCGATGGGCCAAATCTGACGCTGGTCCACCCACAAGCTGTCTGGCTCGTTATCGTGGTTAATGATCTTAAACATGAATGTAAAGAGACCATATTTGGGCTCTGTAGGATCCTTGCTGTGACGTTTGCCGGGGCAGCCGTGGCACGTGACAGCGATTTGATAGCTGTCGGGAACAGAGGAAGCGAACAAATCGAAGTCATTTACACTCGAATCGCTGAGAGCCCTGGCGATAGTATCAACAGCATCAGTGGGAGCGTCACTGAGCGCAAGGTCAATGTCCTTATTAGGGAGGTCTGGCGGTATCAGAAAGGCAACAGAGGTCGGTACGGCCAGCAGGCCAGCCGCAGCCGGTAGTAAGTTCAGTTTCATGATGCTGCACAGCCTTTAGGACGAAGAGTGTAGGGCGTTCGTAGTGGTAATGAGCGTCGTCAAAAAGGAGAAGTGTCACGGCGTGTATAAGTATCGGAGGTATGATTAAAGCTGGTAGGTATCGATATCAAGAAGAGACCGAGAGGAACAAATGAAGCAAAGGAAACGAGAAGGCGACAATAGGTTGGAAACAAAGGCGAAGCACAGCAGTAGCCTTGTTGAAGAGAGAGAACAAGGGCACGGGCACGTGTGGACCATGGCGTGTTATGTTTGAGAGCGCCAAGAGACCCGGGAACCCGGGCTGTCTAAGGAACGTTCTCTTGCAGGCACCACTTGAACTCCTGAGGCAGTGATTCCGGACACTTTGGGAGCACTCACAGCGCAGGCTTGTTTCCCGAGCCCCATCTTGTGGCGTCATCTCCCGCTCCAACAAGGCAATGACCCGCCCCACTTTCTCCGGCTCTGGTTAGGATGAAGCGCCAAGACTACCCAAATTCCAATCGACAGCAGCCTGAGGCAGCATGAACGAAAGGGCTCCACCACCAAACTCGCTCTCCACGATCGGATTGCACCTTGGGAATCACAACGTCTCAGACAAATCGATCCCATGGCTCATCTTCATGCTAGCGTAGCCACCCACATGAGACGGAATCATACATTTATTCAAGCTAACTATCTGACTTGACACCCTCATTGAACTTGATGTCCTGAAGTCAATATCATCGGCTTCTTGAGTCCATCAACAAGTTGGTCGACATCTTCAGCTTGATTGGTCTCCACTCACACACTTGTTCATCTACGTACTTTTTCTGAACGCCACTTTCCTCAACTGCCATCTCAAGGGTATCTATATTCCAGCTCAATCCACTTCATTCAATCCCATCGTTCCTAGACCGGCACTAACCCAACAATGCTAGTAATTACCCTAGGCAAAACATAGGTAACTGTCTCTCGTATCCCGAAGCAAACTGCCAAAGAAAAGCTAGTCTAGCTTGCTGTGTAGTCAGTGTAATGTACAAGTACAGAGTAAACAATAGTATAGTGATCGATCCAGTGATCTAGCCCTCACCGGCCGAACCGAAATCCCTCGCCACATTGGTGCGAAATATTCTAACGTACAGACCAAAATTAGAAAAGAAAAATACCAACCCTTTCCATCTCATCACCCTCTCCATATACCCCAGTAAACTCCATAAAAGTCAAAAAAAAAACACTTTGACTCTCCAAGCCAACAAACCCAACGTACACCCGACCAACCCAATTTCGATAACCTTTTACCCCATTCCACTCCCAACCCTCCTCCCATCCCCCAAATCAATCACGAACCCCACCAAATCCACCGTCCTGCCTTCCCCAATCGTCACATTTCTCGCCTGCTCTAGGCTAACCCCAGACGCGGGCGACGACGATGACCTCCCATCGCTATTCTCAGTACCACTCCCACCTAGCCGACTGCCCTCGGCCGCGGTAAAAAATCGCTGCAGGCTCTGCTGCGCTGTCTCTGCTGCGTCGATTGTGACTTCTTGCAGGACGTAGAGCACGGCCACGCGCGCGAAGTCGAGGCGGTCTTCCGTTACGGTGAAGACATTCCCTCCGGGAACAGAGGTTGGCATAGGGTCGCCGCTGGAGAGGCTGGATGTTGTGGTTGTCATGATCGTCCTAGTTGCTGTCGGAGTTGGTGAGAACGACGTCGAGGTGGTTGTGGGGCGGATGATTGTCAGCGAGAGCGTTGTGCCAAGGTTGCCTGTGACTGTTGTGCGGATGGTTGTGGCGGTCACGCCGGGAGTCAGAGTGAACGTGGTGAAGGGGAAGGCAATGACGGTGATGGTGGTAAAGAGAACGCCGTCGATGACTGCGGCGTTTACTCCATCTGGGACGACGGCCTGAATAGACGAGCTAGCCTGGCGAGTCGAGTGGCCGTTAAAAGTCACGAGCGCATTCTCAGCTGAACAGCTCAGCCCGCCAGCATCAAGTTTCATGAGGATAGTATCGGCCGATAGGGGCACAGAAAAGTTGGCCTGCGCTTGTTCGATCAGGCGTGGGATGGCATCGCCGACCGTGACGTTACGAACCGTGGCGTCTGTCCCTTGAAGAGGAAATGTCACGCAGCCCACCGGATCGAATACGCTGCAGTCGGCACCTGTCCAGCCATTAACGCAGAGACAAGAGCAGACTCCATTGTTGAGCACATTCGTGCCACCATTGCGACACATGAGCTGCTGCTGACATTCTTGTATCGCTGCCTGCGCCCCATCAGCCGCCGGCTTCTTGAGTACGAAGAACTGAATGGGAAGGGCGATCGCCGCGACCACCAGGATGATGATGACAATTATGACGAGGATGAATGCCCAGATGGGCAACCCACAATACCTGCGCCGACGTCTTCTCTCCCCTCCTCGTTCTGAGCTGTTGTTCGAAACAGCTTCATGAGAGGTGGTAACGGTGCGATTGATACCAAAAGGTGAGGGCCATGATAGACCCTTCACACTCTCGCGAAGACTGCGGCGATCGCGCGTCGTTGTTGCTGCTGGGTTAGCCGGAGGGGGGAAAGCAGCCAGCATGTCTGAGATTCCCGACTGGTGTTTCTCGACATTACTCCTGCTGTTGTTCTCGTTGGTCCACGGAGGCATGTCGTCCAAATCGCCAAACCGACTGGCCGGTCGTCTGCCTTTCTCAAGGCTCGCAGCCAGTCTAGTCGCACGCCGGATGAGCTCCGGTAAGCTCGTCAGGCTTCCCCGAGCCTCCGCGTTCCGAACGGCCTCCATATCCAACCTTGGCGGCCTTCGTATTGCTGATAACCGGCTGTAACCCCGACCACCGGCGGGCTCAGTAAAGTTCGAGGTCGGTAGAGAACTGTTGCTCGACTGATCTTGCCCGTTCGCCGAGGAATTGGCATTCGACGTGGTATCCGTACTCACCGCCGAACCCGTGGGCACCCTAGCAAGTGATTGTTGCAACCCCGAGTCACTCGAACCCTCAATGTAACCTGTCCCATCTTTCAAAGGTCCGGTCTGACCCGGCGGTGGGACCGGCAATTCATTGCCATTCACTCCTGCAGGATTGCCAGAAGCTCCTCCGGTCACCAATGTCGGCTTTGCTTTTCTTCCTACACTCGCACTTCTCACGAGTCCCCTCTCATCATCATCGGATTCCTCTGCAATCGCCTCGGCGTAAGCTGGGTCAGGATAATCGGGACTTGGTCCAGGTGACGGTGTCCCCCAGTTATCTGGCATCGCAGCGCTTGATGCGAATGATGTGCGAGATCGAGAACGAGGGCTTTCTTCGGGAATTGGTGAAACGTACGAGGTTGTTGAGTAGAAGGATGATGCACCGCGCCGGGATGATGGGGGAGGTCCGAGGTTAACGCTTCTCCTTGGTGGCCCCGTGGTTATTTGAACGGGAAGAGGAAAGTCGGAAAGAGAAGCAACGGATGAAATGGTGGATGGCGGTCGTGAAAATGATGATGGGGTTTCGGGAGTCCCGCGATAATCTGGGCTTGCGCGATCCCTTAGGGAACTGGGAGGATACTGAAAAACTGGAGTCGGTTCCTGCACCTTGGAGCTGTCTTGGATCAAAGGAACTCTACTTGGGCGCTGAGGTCTCTCTGGAGCTCGCGATTCTGCGGTCGGCGGCCGGTAAGGCTCGTCGACTACCGGGGCAGCGGGGATGGATTCTTGGAGCGGCCATTGCGGTACTGGCATCGGTCTCGAGATGGCGATTCCAATCGGTTGTTCATTTGCTGGACGAGGGTATGTAACCTGTGACCGAGGGCCCCGTGAAGCTGACCCAGCAGTAGGCGTTATTGCTGGTTGGCGGGGGACTGAAGGTCTTGCCATCGGTGGTGGTTCGTTGTCCATCCTTCCGAGCGCTGACCGCGTGGGAGGGTAAGGTTGACTTGGCAGGCCGGCGGCGGCACGTTCCCTTGCCCTCCTGACGGATCCTTCTGCCAGCGAGTCCATATCTCTTCCATTTTGAGAGTTCATTTATCTCAGGTCCCAGTCTGCACCACAACACATGCGGTATCACCTCTTAACTTCTTTCTATCGCCGAGTTCTGAGATGATATCTCTTCCAGACAACAAACTGGATAACCCATAGGCGGATCCCCGAGGTCTCCAGTGACAAGAGACAACTTGAAGATAAGATCGTCCAGTCAGCGGGTGGGAGATGTCGAAGTGAAGTAAGCCTCAAGATCAAAACCGTTTACGCGACCCTGATCGGAAGTGCGCGCAAACGACGGATATCCAACACCAAAGCAAAGCCGTGAAACCGTGGGTGTATGTATCCGGACAAACGAACGACAGCAATCTATGCGAAGGCGAATAGAAAACAGAAGAGAAGATAGGACCGCCGGCGTGTAACGCAGTACACCGGCCGTGGTGATCGAGCTATAAGTGAGGTAGAGGATGAAATGTATGTGGCCAAAAGCAGCTACCTTCGACCGCGCGAAGGTGAAAGAGATGAGATGATACGAGACAGAACTGAGCCGCAGGAAAGAAGAGGTTAGCCAGGTGGTTGTGAGAAGGGGGGCTTGAACCTGAGGTGAGCGTGAGTGAGTACCCAAGAGCCCACATTTGCCAATTTGGCCGGGGAGATGGCCCGGCCGGACTGGACCATGGCGCGGGATATGTGTAGGGGTGGCTTCACCCGCGTCCCGGAAGCTGAGAGGAAAGAAGGCTAAACATTGAAAACGAACGGGCTGCCGAAGGACGAGACATTACTTACACTTAACGTTTCAATGTCTTCTCCAACACTGTGGATATTGGTAGCATATTTGTTGATAACCTAGGCTCTTTGTTGTGAAAGACCTCTTGGTTAACAGATCCTTAGCCTATCCAGAGGAAGATGACCAGATCAGCGCAATGCGCCTTAGGGTGAGGTGATCTGGGTAGCGGGCGTCGATGATGAAGGCAACTAGGCCCACCCACAAAGGTTCTCTCGAAGGGAGAGGGGGGGGGGGGAGACTGCGGTCGGACAGTTGCAGTGCACAGTCGAGGGGAAGGGGGTGTTGACAGGGGGGTCGGGGATCAGGTCTAAGAAATCGGGGTATGGGTGAACGGCTGTCGTTTCAGAATTGCGGGACAAGTGGCATGTTGGGAAAAGTCCACAGCACCAAGAAATTGAAAGAATGCGTGGATACAGGGGCTGAAGATCAAGGGAACATCAATCACTTCTGCGCGTTCTCACAGTAGTGCGTGGCCGTCCGTCTGTGGGTGATCCGTAATGTAGGTTTGGGCTGACGATGATGTCGATGGTAGTGATGATGATTATCTGTTTGCAACATGCGTTCGACGAAGGGCGAACAGTTGTACAAACGAGAAATTGCAACGGCCCAGTACAGCGGTTCCGTATGAGAGAGAACAAAATGGAATGAAAGGCTCAGGTGTTGACATACGATGTCGTCAACACCGCACGCCGCAGAAACGAGGGGCCAAAAACTCAGCCTTGACCCTCTCCATGCACAGATCAAAACAGTCGATGAGAGACCGAGCAAACGATGGCACTGATAGCAACAGAACTGAATTGATGAGATGGAGAGCTAGCCAGCGGAACTCTCAGTCATCCAAGTTACCGGTAAGTTGAGCAGGATTCGATCCTCAAGGGATGCAGAGCAACGTGACGATGGAGTTGTGAATGTGACTTGCAGTCTGCAGACTTCAGACGAGTAACAGCGTACATTCTCAGGGTCCAGGTTCCCACGCTAGGCTGGGCCACACCCAGTGAGACCTAACGGGAGATCAACAGCACACCCAAGTCTGGGGATAGGCGGCTCCGAAAGATGTGCTAGGCACCATTGTTGTAAAGCTGGAAATAAACGGATATATCTAGCCGTTTCTATCAATCCTGCTTTAGACCACTTAACGCTGAACTGCGAGGGAATTCGAAGACTTTAATGATGCTGCGCCACACAGCCACAGCAACAACGTGCTCGGCAAGGAGCGCATCGGGACGCACGAGACCGAGCGCGCTCGAACCATCTCGTCCTTACGTCTCCTCGCAGCAGCTTGCGGGGTGGGACCCGGGCATCGGCAGCAAACTCTTCAACTGGCGCAACACAAACGTTGCGTTGGATGCGAAGGGGTTGTATCGATAATCCGTAGACGCCCGTTGATGGACTGTCGACGAACAAAGAGGGGACAACAGCGACCGACGACAACGCTCTCGTTGAGAGCAACGACGACGCGACCTCTCGGTCCGTGCACTGCATCGCAGCCACGCGTTGTCGCCGATGTCGAAGTGACCCCTCATCTCTCCCCACTGGCGCTGTCGTTCGTTCGTGGCAGTTTCCCGGCGTACATGGCGCCGTCAGAGAGAAGCCCCATCTGGTCGTTGAAGATCGGCTGATCCAAAACAGAAGACATGGTTGGGAGATCCCAGTTCCAGCGCAACGGGACTTTGATGAAAAAAGAGGGCCACTTTTTGCGGGAGATAAAGGAGCATCGCTAATGTGATCACGCTAGTGAAGCGTTTTCGATTGCTCCCCTTGTGGCTCCACCCAAGGTTCCATCAGGGTCTCTGCCCCAGAACCCACTGAGGAGGCAAGAACCGGCCCAGTTAGATTAGTGGATCTGGGCCATGCGGCCCATCGGGAGACCAGGCCTGGCCCAGCAGATGTGCCCCACATTGGATCTGATATCGGCGGGGGGTTTGTCCATCCGCGATCGCATCACGGCTATTGTCGTCCTCACGGTAAATACTGCATGATCACATATAACTTTGAGATACAAGAACCAAGATGATACCCATTTTTCGAGAACTCGGTTCGAACTTAGTCATCCTTCTATTCATAAAAATTAATACGTTATTTCGTGGATCACGACGACTCTCTCATTGTATCTCGCAATTCCTCAGCCCAATCTTTTCCTGCTTAATTGCTCAACATCATTGGCGTTTTAGACATATGCTTGTAGGAATCACATGCACGTCTCTACCTGAGCCAGGTATTTCTATCCAGGCTCACGTTGATATTACGGAAACACACATCAGCTTTCAACGCATAACCAGTCAACAATTCAGCGTTCACAGTATCACTTCTGATCCTCCTCCAGTTGTCCACGTTATAGGGCTGGTGAATTCAATTTCGCTAGTTTTGGCTTCATCTCCAGGTATATTTAAATTTGCGCATATACCGTCTAAGATATGCGACTTTCTTACAGTCGACAACAAATCCGTCAGTGCAACTTTGATTATTTTGTTTGGTGTTTTCGACAAGGGGTTTGGATACCTGCTAACCATGCACAAAACCCGACCGGTTAATCACATGTCGACGCTGATAAATATATCATCCCAAGTACGGGAGTACATTCTATGATCAAACGAATATGCCGTCGGTTGTCAGGGGTGTAAATTTGTTTCAAACCGGAAACAACAAAAATGGACAGAACCCCTGTGAGCCCGTATGTGTCTGGAATTTTCACCCGAATTTCATGATTAGCACAAGAACACCAGCCCTTCAAACTGGAAACGGAGTTTCATTGCAGACTCATTGCCAAGACACTGTTGAACCTCAACGCCCAGAATGAACCCTATGGCCCAATGACTATTGTATTTTCCTTATCCCTAGCCCGAAGTAAAGCATGGCAGGCATATAATCTGTCCAATATATATCATCATATCTAGTTCATAAACTCATGTCCATGAAGCCTTCTCCAACTATTCTTCCTCATTTCCAGCAAGATGAACAGCGAAAAAGAAACAGAATAGTCTTACGTGCTCGCACTTTCCAACCCGTCCATGATCATCTCAGTCAAAGGATAGGGCACTTCTCCCTTCTCCTCTTACGGCGGCGCCTCTTGCCGCCCCAGTCTTCCACACCAGGAATGCCGCCGATGTCGTGCATGTCCTCCTGAGTGTCATCCTTGCGTAGCATTTGCCGGCAGAGGTCAATAAACGCCTCATCAACGTTCGCTGTAGAGGGATGTTAGATACGCCTTGTCAGCTCACAAGGAATATCAACTATTCAACTTACTCCTCGTCCTGGCACTCGTCTCATAATACGGCGCGCCCCACCGTTGAGAGAGAGCAAATGCCTTAGCACGGTCGACAACCCGTTGGTCCTCCAGGTCGGCCTTGTTACCGACAATCACCATCGGGATGTCCTCGGAATCCTTGACGCGAATGATATCGTCGCGGAGCTGTTCGAGCTCCTCAAAAGACGCCTTGGACGAGATGCTGAACACTAGAAGAAAGCCATGGCCTGTCTTCATGTAGAGATCTCGCATAGCAACTGGGACTTGTGTTAGCTTGTCAACTGGTAATGGCATGGTAAGTGGGTTAATAATATACCGAATTGCTCCGTGCCAGCTGTGTCGAGACTATCCGAGGAGTGTCATGTCAGCATAATACCCAACTGTTTATTTGTCAGTGAAGACTTACATCTCCAAGACGACTTGGCGGCCCTACGAGAGGAGTTAGCCTTGGTCATCACTCAAGAATTGTGAGCTCAACTTACATCGACAGACTTCTGTGTCCTGTAGGAATCTTCTATCGTAGGGTCATAGCTCTCAATCCATTCATTATGGACAAACTGAGCTGTTGGCGAACATAGGTCAGCAGCATGTTAAAAGCCTTCAAGAATACCCAAGAGGTTTTGAGTGATGGTGTGGGGCCTAAGAATAAGCGTACCAGTAAGACAGCTTTTCCCGACGCCACCTTTTTCGTCGGCAAGCAACAAGACATCAGTACGAGCGCTGCATGTGACAAGGCACCAGCTTGGCGAGGAAAAGGTTTTTCTAGTGATGAAACCGGGGAGGGAGCAGACACACCGGCACCGAGAACAACGACATGAAATTCTCGGCTGAAAAGTGTCTATTGTCAGCATTTAGTTCCCGCTATAGCAAGTGACTGTAAAGATAGGAAAGGGAAGCCAAGCTTTAGGTAAGATAAGACGTGAAGCTCAAAGGTGGACTAACGAGCGAAACGAGAAGAAACGCACAAAATAGGGGCTGTGGACCGATTTCGGTAGAGCCCAAACTCAAGGGAGGGCAGAAAGGACCAGAGAAGATTTTCAGACAGTAAAAAGGGGGAAGCTCGCTCACCAAGGCTGATAATTGTATTTTGACGGCATTGTCACTCAAAAAAAAAAGAGAAAAATCTGAAGTTGAAATAATGATCGATCCACCAAGCGTATATCGATCGCTGCTGCTGCCCAACGTTCTCTGTTCTTCCGCCACTCTCTCACCAGGTTCTGGGGGGTAGACTTTGCAGCTCTTTCCTCCTCACTCCTCACGGGACGCCGAAGGGGCGGATGCGACGATCTACGGACCAAGGATTTCTACATGCAGAAACCGATGGACAGGGACCGAACGTCTTTCTGAAAGAAGGGTGTGTATTTCAAAGGGAGGGGAGAAAAGAAAGAGATAGAGAATGGGATTGGGAGAAGCTCTCTCTTCTCCTTGGGCCAGGAAGGTATGGAGGAAATTAGGTAAGTATGCCCTGGCAAACTTTATTCGGCACAGGCGACGCCAGCCTGGACCTTCTTGGGCCTCTTGGGTTTTGCTTGGGGGACCGACCGACAAAACCGGGGGCTGACAGAGAGAAAGCCGGGGGCGGTGGATGCAGTGGGCGCAGTGGGTGTGGTGGGTGCTGTGGATGCTGGATTGCAGTGAGTGGATAGCGGATGGCAGGGCAGGGGTTGGTCCTGGACTGTGGACAAGCGCGGAGGGGCAGGGCCACAGCGGCAGTTTTTGACGGGCCGCGAGAGTCGACAAGCGAGCGGTTAAACCTGGCCGACGAGCTGGTACTACATGTTACCGAAAGGGTTCGACGGCGTGCGCATGTGCCCTCGCGGTCAGTCTGCGGTATGTGAGGTATGCTTGTTGTGTGTATGTGCTGATGTGAAGGCCGAGCGTTTGTCTACAAAACCAACAAAAGGAACCATCCGTCCTATCCCTACGGGGAGGTGACAGGATCAAAACGAGCTCGGAGACAGTCATCGGAGGACTCGGTGGGTATCATCAGAATCCCTAGCGCAAGCAGGACCGACAGCCTGCAAGCACACTGCACACGACGAAGCTCCGTTGGCACACAGCTGGACGACTGCGAAGACCGCCTGGGCACTGGATCAACTGAACTCCTGGAGAAGCTGATGTTGGCAGGCGATTTTGACGCAACTAAGCGCGGACAAGTGGAAACCAGCAGTTCGCTAGCCCGAGCGAATCCGGAGCCGCGGCGCTGGTCCTGCTGGATGGATGGGGACGCGGGGCGTTTGCGGAGCCGGGGCCAAATCGAAGGCAGGAAGCCGGTCTAGACGCAATCTGGCGAATCACAATGCCCGCCAGGGACAGTGTTGAACAAACTCCTTGCTTCCGCTGTGGTGGCGTTCCTGTCGGCAAGCAGGGGAGCAACATGTTGCTTGTTGCCTGGTTGTTGGTGACTAAGTTCCTTGAAGTTCCTTGCGGATACACCATGCAGTACTTACTTGAGCGCGGACTCAGTGCTTGAGACACAGGACAGCAAGGTCGGCGACGACGAGGGCATCTTGAAGCTGAGAAGGATTCTAGCCAAGGCATTCTTGGCACCGAACTGTAGGAACAGCTGAGGACGTTGCTTGCAAGACGGGCCCGGCTGCAGCTTGACAGGCTGTCTGTTTCCAGTGGTCTTGTCAATGTCTCGGGTTCCTCACGTCGTGCCTTTGTCTCCTTCCCGTCTTCTTCCTCGCTGGCAACTCTCCGCAATAGCTGAGCTGATACCACCTCGCACATCCCCAGAGGACCTATCCAAAACCTGCAGATGCAGACGGCAACCCTGCAGGCCATCACGTTGCGTTTTCAGCTATGGATTCTCTGGGGCTCCATCTGGATCTCCTCGGGGATCCATCCAGGTAACAGCACTCCGTAAGGCTGATGACCTGACTGTTCAGTAGAAGTGGGTATCCGTGCCGTCCGACGAAGCAAGATCTCGTGATCCAGCCAGTCTCAATGACCGACAGAATTCAGAGGCTAGCCGCTAACTATGGCTAAGTGTAGGATGTATGCATGCAAGGATAGGTGTAGTTGTACGTATTACATGGATTCGGGGGACTGAAAAGTATAATGCCAACCAGGAAAAAAAGAGTCGTGTGCTACCAAAATGAAATGGATCGACTTATTGCACCACAAGCCTGAGACCTGAGACTTGTGCACTTCAATAGTTATCAACCTCAGAAGTTCAAAACCGTGATGGGAAACCGGCTTCAAGAGCTAAGTTGAAATCCGACTAATACATGAACCACGTTATGCTTGACCGTGGCGGTTAATGTCTGAAAATTAAAGATCTGGTAGGTTCAGCCTCCAAATGTTCAGTCATACATTGTTGCCACATCACATTGAGCGCACCACTGTCATAGTCATGAGGCTCTCTATCAATGAGTCAACTGAGCTGCAACAACTACATTGGAACCCATGGCTCGACGACAATTTGTGCAAGACCGGAGCAATGAACAGACCGAGAATTGCACAAACTCTTCCTATGTGACAAGCACAAGTGCTTCTCCAGTTCGCGTAGCATTTCACCGAAAGATCGAAAAAAAATTCTCCAAATGCAAGACCCGCTCGAGTTGACAAGTCTCATGAGGGAAAAGCCGATGAGACCCATTACCCGCTCCAAGCCGCCGTTATCCTACGGTGCGGAAGCATACAACGTCAAAGGTACCTACGTAGTGACGACATCTACGGCCAGGCAGGCGCGTGCAGTTACCTCACATAACCGTGTTCCCGGCCATTCAAGCCATGCAGTTGCTGCGTAAGCGCCAACCAACCAGGAGAGAGCACTTTGTCCACGACGCCGTAACTCGACAGCGTTAAGCGTGGGGGTCTTGTGGTGCTGCTTCGTCCTTGTTGATCCCACACGGCCGAATCGTCAACGTGAACTAGAGTGTTAAAGAGGGAGAGTTGTTAGATTTCAAATGGCAACTGCCGGTTCCCTGGTCCAGGTTACGCCACAGTTCATATGGCCAAGAAAGCTGTCCTGTGTTTGCCTTTCCCTTGTGTAAGGATAATAGAATACTGAAATCAATGGATTGTCTATATTGAACGAGAAGCTTGGGATTTTGATACACTAGCAAATTGAATAAACATGTACGGCAATATGTACACGGGGAACTCGATATGACGTCGATCCATCTCTGTGTAACCAGTCCATCCGATGTTTGCTTCTCAGCGTTGCATTGCCATTGTTCTCCATGTGCCATTGACCCCCTGGACACAGACAAATAACCAAAAGCTCTCTGTATTGAAAAAGCAAACCCAAACAACCCTACCGTTAGGGACTCAGCCTGCAAAAGATCCCCAAGATCTTTGGTACCGGCGGTGTGGATGGACATCAAGACGAGTGCTCTGAAGACGACGAAGAGCTCCCAGAGACGAATTCCTTGCTGTTGTTGGATCCTTCAATCTTCGCTTCCTCGTCGACTTGCTGCCTCGGCTGCTGCCTGCGGCTCTTGCGTTCAGCGAACTTGAATGGTGTACCGTTGGCCTCATGTTCTGCCAGGATGTCGTCAAAAGTTTTCCCTTGAGCAGCGGCCTCCTTGCGGATGCTCCCGGTGCGGAACAACCAGGTCAAATGGGAGACACCAATGCCCATCTCGAGAAGACAACTTCGAGTAGCGTGAATATTTCGATGCTGACAAAATTCCGTTGGATGAGGTTGACTCACATCACGATGTAGATGACACCTCCTAAGACATCGAAAGTGTTTTGAGCAACTATTTCAGAGAGGTCAGTATATGTTGCTTCTACTAAAAAGAAGGCTTGATCCTCACCTAGCGCCATAAGAGAGCAAAATGATCCAGACCAGTCCATGGCCAAGAAGAGCTATCGGAATTAGACTTATAGTCTTGAATATGCTCGATATTGACCGTCAACTACTCACCCAGTTGATGCCAATTACCCTGCCCCTCCGCTTCCAGATTTCTCTGTACGGAGGAAGCAGACCACCTCCAAGCAGGACGGCTGCCAGGACGCCGAGAACAAACATTGGGGCGTTGTTCCCCTTGTTGTGGAGGGGCTTGGAAGCCCTGTCAGCATGAACATGAACTAAAGGTGGTCGAATGGCAACAAAACAAGACGCTTACCCTCAGTATGAGGATTAAGGCAGTTTCTATACTGCCAAATACCGCGCCCACAAAGAGGACCATGAAAGTGGCTTTCCAGGTTGCCCATTTCCTGCTAACCGTTAGAGGCTCATTCTTCATGGACATCGAGTTCTGCGGTTGTTGAATGTGCAAGAGGAAACTTACCTATGATATCGCAAGATCTGGCCCCAACAAATAAGACAAAGGCCTGAGAACATATGCGGCTGGATCTGCAACGGGACATTGAACTTCTGGACGATGGCATATATTCCAAATGGAACACCACCTTGAAGTTATGGTTAGAATGTAGGAAACAACCAGCTTATAGGCGGCTTTACTTAGTGTCCACATAAACATCATTAGGCCCGGAAGGCCATCTGTTTTCTTTGTTCGCCAGTTGGTCCATATCTGAGGGACTACCTGTACAGAATTAAGCCAACTAGACTTGTTAATTGGGTACAGGAGTACTTACTTGGATGCACCAGAGACTATATAACAAAAATGTGGTCAGTTGGGAAGATTACTTACAGCAGCTTGCTGGAGAAGAGGATGCATACACTAGGAGGGGTCAATGCTGTGCCCGTTATTGAGTAAAGGGACAGCTCTGCAAAGGGCAACTCACCTGTACCAATGGTCTATGTCGCAGAGTTGCCAGAGTTAGCCAATATAACTCAATATTCCGCAGGAGACCTTTACTCACTCCAAGGACAGTTGCTGTCTAGGATATCACTATATGTCAGAAGTCGTTCATTCTCTAGCAAGAACATGCTATATCTTGGTGAATATAGTAATGGCTTACGATGGGCATATCTCCATCTTTGTGAGCTACTGGAGCCATGGATGTGTATAGCGAATCGTATGTGATCTTCTCAGGAACGTTCTTTCTGCGTATTTACGGCCTCTCTGCTAAGGATGTTCAAATGGTTGTCTCTCAATAATGGTAGCTTAGTGCCTTTGCCACCGACTTGGCATGAGTTGCAGCACTATCGAAACAGAAAAAATGCAAACCAATGATATAGCGATATCTTTGATGTTATTCCAGGATCAACAAGCACGATATTTGAAATACTTGAGGCATACACAGGTGGTTTGAACTAGAACCTAGAAGCAGGTGAGAAAACAAAAACTCTTTCAATTCTTTATATCTTTTCCTGAAGGGAGTGGCCCCCCCACAGTCCCACTGAGTCTTTTCTTGATACACTTTCAATCTTTGCGGATGGAATTAGTTAACCTGCAGAGTAGTCGTTATCAGAGGGGCAGGAAGCGAATGGCTGAAGTCTGGAGACCATAGCTCCAGTCGGGAGACCAAGTCACCTGTACAGCCCGGCTCCCGTTGTGCCTTTCACTGTTGCAGGACAACCCACGCCTTGTATAGCAACTTGGTTGATCTCGGTAACCATGTTGCGAAACACCAAACTTCCACGATGACGATCGCAATTAATCCCCTACCACTCTCGAGATCTGTGAGTGACAAAAGAGATAAAGAACAAGCTAAATCGGGAGATCAACATGCTGTTTTTAAGCTTTGAAGAGCGGGCTTGGTGTGACACAAGATTTCGCACTGTTTGAAGAGCCACTCTTAGGCCGCAACTTGGGCTTGAGATTGGCATTTCGGCATCGAAAAGTCCCATTGATCCTGAGTGCCATGTAGAAATACAGTGTTTAATACAAATTTCTAGCACCGTGGGGGGCACAGAGTCTGCGGCCAAATTTTATGCCAAGACATCGCCAAGGCTATGGGGAGACTTCACAAGCCACTGCACATTTCATCCGGGAGACTCCCAAGACATAAACGACACAACTGCTGAGAAGTCTTGTCACCTCAGTTTCTCCCAACCCAAGACTGACACCAGCTGATTTCACATAAGCCAAGAACTTGGCCATACTTGGCACAATATCATCCATCACAAACCAGAAAATTCCAGCATCTCATCCAGGCATCGAACTTCTCAAAATGTCACTCGACAATGACATTAACACCAAAAAAAGGAAGCTCCAGGATGACGAAAAGCCGCGTAAGAAGCGGAAGCATAAACGCCCCACGCGGGATGACGATGCCGACCTGGATGTTGAAGCTGGCTTGAACAGGGCTTTTGCCCGTATGGATGGTCAGCTGCTAGCTGATCACCTGGCTCAAAAGACACGTCGCTTTGGTACAGAACTTAGTTCCGTGGAGCTCAATGACTTGTACATCTCAGGTGAATATACCATATTGAGTCACGGAAACCCTATGATTCACTCTCGGGGGAAAGAAAGAACCTTGGCTGACAACCCGGCTCCCGGGATCCTCCCCTTCCTTGAAGGAGGGGGTCAGAATGGGAGTTTCATTTGAACAGCGGCGTCAATCAGGGACAGTTCATCATTTGAAAAGGACCGGACGCTGGAAAACCTGCCGAGTTTCCTGGAGAAATTCGCACAAGAGAAGGAGAAGCTGGATGAGGCTCCCAAGAAGAACGGATCACCTCACACCCTTATCGTTGCTGCCGCCGGGCTTCGGGCCGCTGACTTGGTGAGGTGGGTAGTATTCCGTAGCTTTCTGGAAGCAGGATAAAGTTGACCGTGACTGACATGATGGACGTCATGCAGGGCATGTAGGAAGTTCCAGAAGAAGGGCAGCCCGGTTGCGAAGCTGGTAAGTCGTCCGTCTTGTGCTTAGCGAGTCGATTCTTAGACGGTTCTGACACTCCTGTAGTTTGCCAAGCACTTCAAATTGGAAGAGCAGGTCGCTTTCCTCAATAAGACCCGCACTGGCATTGCGGTCGGCACACCCCAGCGGTTGATCGATTTGATCGAGCATGGTAGGTTGACTACAACCCACTTGTCAGACGTCAGTTGGCATTTGTGCTGGACCGTCGATGCTGATTCTGAGCCGCAGGTGCCCTTTCTGTTGAGAATCTTCGGCGGATCGTGGTTGATGCATCCCACATCGATCAGAAGAAGCGGAACATTACGGACATGAGAGAAACCATGATGCCGCTGGCCAAGTTGTTAGCGCGGGCTGACTTCAAAGAGAGGTATACTGACGAGAAGAAGCATATTGATCTGTTGTTCTACTGAGCATCTTGGCAACTTCTTTCCATTTCGGGTTTGGGCTTTATCTTCACTGTTTACCTATGACTTTGATAGACTCCATTTAGATACCAACAGTTCACACCGATACGGGCATGCCAAACCATTGACAAACTTTGCAAGGCAAGGTAGCTACAACCAGGACATCACGCAAGAGATTTGCCATGTTTGCTCAGCTCAATCAGTCTAGATATAGCTGGCTTGTAAAATATCCTGCTGGTTGGCGTTGAGCTGTGGTATACCGGCACACATCCTCCATTTGCCAGGGCGTAGTCTAAAACCTAGTCCCAATTTGATGAGATAGATATACTGAATATGGCTTGGCAGTAGCATAGTTCTATTCAGGCAGACACACAGCACAACGATGATAGGCCATGATTCATAAACAAATTTATCTATTGCTAAGCTAGAACTGTAGAGCCGGCTCAGCACTTTTTTTTGAACCCAACGGGTATTGAGTGAACAAGTACCTCGCTGGGCGAAGACTTTGCTCAACCTTGCTATCTCCCGCAAATCGATCACCCCGTCTTATGGCGCAACAAGAGAGGTGCGTACCAAACGGGAGGGCAAAGGGTGCAAATTTGCCTTTCCCATTAATAGCACAATATACAAATCTTAAGTATGCTTGTTATCTGAAGGGAGATCCGTCAGCAAGAGCCCGTTTGATCGACGGAAGGCGTAGACAGAAAGAGTTAAGGAAAATGTGCCATGGGGTGTTCAGAATATGTAAGAATGACTTTCATTTATCCGCAAGATATAGCAACCCCGGCGAAAGGGCGCCATCTATACGGGATCAATCGCAAATTACTCTCATCATAACGGCAGTAGAAAGAGCTTCGAAGAGAAGATGGACATACCTAAAATATCCAATGCGTCATTTGAAGCAAGTGGCCAGCACAGGGCAGACTACCGACCTCTGCAAACTGAGCTTGCTTTAAACCCTACCTTGCGCGTGTCCAAATAAAATGACAGAAATATCAGGAGCTGTCGTGGACACGGTCTGCACTTTCTGGTCCAGCCTCGCAGTTGTCCGAGCATCATGAGGGCTGGACGTGCAGAAACGCGTTGGAAGGAAAATTTTTTGGTAAACACGAAAGACGTTGCTTTAAATAAGCAGGGTGGGTGGAGCTCTGCCCCAGTGGTCCCACCCCACTCTGTCCTCTCTGCCCTATCTGCCGAACGTCCCGGAAGCTTCGATCGGATGCCGCACCCGAGATCTGATAAAAGTTCATTCCCCGCTGCAACAATGACATCAGGTTCCATTGTCAAACAAAAATTTATTTAGCACAACCAGGGCATCTCCCAACCTCGATTATCGCGCATTTGATGCTCAACTTCAGTCTAGAACAGAAACATCTCTGGGTGGGTATCCGCTATCCAACAATGCTTTCCAGATCTTTGCCTTCTGTTCCTCACAGAGTTTCCTCCGCCTGAATTAAAAAATGCAGAGCCAAACATCAACATGTTTCCCTCCACCATCGACAATCTGACAGGAATATGGACAAAGCGACAGAAATATGACAATTACAGTCGAAACGGAAAGGCGCCGTTTGCTACAAACTCCCTAGAGGCGTCAAATGCAAGATTCATACGCTATGAGACTTTTTCTGAACCTTGATGAACAGTTGTCCGGGAACTGGTTGGCGGGTTTTGGGGTCCAGGAGATCAAGGAAGCGATACCCTGGCTGCAGACGATCAAGACGAACACAGGCCCAAGCGATTAGGTTGCTCCGGATAGGGGAGTAGACGTCCTCAACTTTAAACCTTCAGCGATTGTCAGTTCCTGCAGTTGACAAACACTTGACAAACGGAAACAATCACTCACCTAACAAAGCTGAGCTCTTCCACAATGTCCTTGACACCCAGAAAGTCTAGGCTGTTGGGCTGATACCCCCAAGTCGGATTCTCTGTTGATGCAGGCCCAGTGTCTCTCACAAAGTCCTCGGCCTTGCTCCGCTTTTCAGCATGGAGCTCGACCTTAACCCTCGGGCGAAGCTTCCTGTCTCCAGAAATACCGAAACCGCCGGTCTTCCTCCTGTCCTTGGGCAGGGGTAAGAACTGTCCAGCAAGAATGGTGATGCGCAGATCCAGGGCTCGATGTCCTATGTTCTGTGCATCTTCAGGAGAACTGTATCCAAGGAGACCTTCAGGCTTTAGCACCCATCCGTTGCTACCCGCAAACATTCCCTCATTGATCATCATCCCCTCGTCGGTCTTTTGCCAGTTCATGGCCACCATCTGAACTCCTCTCCTCCAGTGGAAACTCGGGTCTGGATTACTGCTGTCAATCCGCAGGCCTTTGGGATAAATCCGCATCAAGAAGTCGCGATTATGGGCGAGGACCTTGTGCAGCTTGTGCGAGTCTGCGGCCAACGACAAAAAGCAGTCCTCACTGAGGCTGAAGATATGACTTGGTGTTCTCGATCCGAGCGAATGTTCGTCCTCATAATGCTCACTATGCGTGTAGATGGCCAAGGCGGCAAGAGCTTCACATATTGGAGGCTTGGCGCGAAGGTTGATACCACGACTCCTCCCCCTTTCAGCTTCAGCGAGTTTGCTCTCATCCAAACGCTTCACCTTGATCAAAATTTTGTTTTTCAGATCTTCTAATCGAGGTTGTTGTTCGTGTGGGTTGCAGAATTCCAGAGGTTTGTCAAGAAGCAAGTCATTCCACTCCTCCTTCATTATCTCCACCATTGCTTCCTGCTGCTCCTTCTCAGCACCTACTTCTAGGCTGATGATAATGGGGAGGGGGTTGTCAACAAATGCGCTTTCACGGATCGCTTTGCAGACTTCCCGGAAGCCAACGGTGGATGTCATCGTTCCCCGGTGGTGCACTACGGGCTCGGTCCTGCACCCCGATGATGATGATGACGAAGCCCTAGTCCTCTGAACGTGCTCGAATAACTCCCCAGTGTCGAGCACAGAATTGTTTTCCTTGTCCGGAGATGCTAGGGCTGGTTGGGCACTAAGACTGCGAAGGTGCCCACTTTCCTTGGGGCTCCGAAGACCACCAATGGTGGTCGAAACAAATTGGGGGATAGATGTCACTGATAGGTTTCTTGGACGCCCCTGGGCTGGTGATCTGGATGGTGTGCGGGTTGTTGGGCCATTCCACACGTCGATTTCGATGCACCGACATCCACGCCGAAGTACCTACCGACAAATTAGGTTAGGCTTAATGTCTCAAAACCAAGCAGGCAATCGGACTTACAGTGCGATATGCCTCAGCCGAACTCTTGGAGGACAACTGATTGCCCTCCAGGTAAGTATTGTGGCTGCTGCTGATAAAGTAATTGCTGATTGGGCGAGATGTGTCGAGATCGCGAGCAGGTATCGCCCCAACCGCACAGAAAGCCTCCCGTACGCTACTCCAAATTCGATAGAACTCTTGGAAATTGTAACGGTCCTGCGTCAACGGGATGTCTTTCTGGACACACTGCGTCTCTTTCAGGAACGCGGCAAACTTCTCGCGCGACACATACTTCTTGCCCTGATTCAAGCTGCTGAAGACGTGCTGGACATGCTTCTTGACATTTTCGTGGAGCGGCATGTACTTGCGCAGCGACCCATCCTGGGAGTGCTCGACGCCGACGAGGGACCGGACATTCCCTGCAAGGGCGGCCGACAGGAAGGCGGCATTCAACATCGCTTTTCTCCCGCGACTCGGCGAACCGCTCTTCCCCAAGGTGGACATCCTGCGCATGAATCCAGGCTTGTCCTTGTCTTTGCCCTGCTTCTCTCGAAACTGATGCGTGGAGTCCACAGGTTAGTGGCAGAACTGCTTGAATTGGAAATGAGCAAGGCGCATGGGAAGACGAACCTTGAAGAGATGCATCTTTGATAATCTTGACTGGAGGGGATAACTAGTTGGATGTCCCTAAGAGCGCAGCCAGACCACAGTTGTGGGTTGGGGGAAAGCTTCGCGCCAGCCTTATACTCAGTTCAATGATGAGCTATCGCGACATGAAAGGCAACACCGCTTTGTCGGGTACGTAGCGCAACCAGTGGGGTTCCCTCTTCTAAGTAGGATGGCCGGACAAGCAGTGTCTTGCACAGGTAATCATGCCCAACATAGGCGATAGGCAGGGAAGGTTGGGAAACTTCCCACGTCAGAAGATAGGAGATTGCGCAGTCTCCTTGAAGAAACATGCAGGCGGGAGTTGGGAGAGAAGGGTTCTTGTGTGACACCTAAAAGTCAACAGAAGGAACAACAGTAGTAGCAGCCCTGTGACTCCGCTGGCAGGGGTGTGACCATGATTCTCCCGAGCTCGATTTGCTGCTGGACCCCAGAGAGTGGATGCCAACCCAGCCTTCGACTCAGTTGGAGCAAATTGATTCGTCAGCTTACTCTCAGCCTCCACAAAACGGTGCCGCTCCCGTTGTGGACACCGGGCCCGGTGGGTCAGGAACCTGTGCTGGAAAGGGCACCCCCTCGTCCGCCGTCAGCCGCCTGTCCCTTCAGAGCATCGCCAACCGGCTGGCATCCGAACATCAAGAGGCTCATTATCGCCTGAAACACAACCTGCCAGATACCGAGAGGACTCTTCGAGACAATTTTTTGCCTTCGAGGCTGCAAATCCTCGAGTCACAGCCTATCTTAGCTGTAGGTTCCAAGACTTGCCAGCTCCAAAGACGTGAAGATGGCTGTGCAGGGTGCCAAGGTAGCTACCGAGGTGCAGGTCCGTTGTTAGCTTGCTCGTTCAGAGCCAAGTTTCCAGGCCACTTCATCAAGCCACGACTCCCAATGGCACCTTTTGACCCCCCGAAATGTCGCGTGCTGCAGCAACCCTCAGCCCTATGTGCAACCCAACCATACCACACAAGCGATATAACCGTATGGTACCTGTACGGATACTTCCTGGCCTGTCCCATATCGGCCCCTGCCGAATCGAGGTCAAACATCCTGTAAGCATTTGTAGATCGTATTGCCCGCATGCACTACCGACACACCGCTTGACGTCACCTTGTTGCACCATATCTGTATGTTCTTACCCATTACTGCTTGTGTGGCTGTGTCGCTCATTAGAAGAAAAGCGCACCTGCCTGGCTCTCCACTAAAGTTAGTCCACGTTCCTGCAGGTCGACACTAGACGATGACCGCTTCCCCCTCTTTAATTCTCTCCTGCCCAACCACAAAACCCCGAGGCATGACCCATCTCGATGGGTTAAACAAAAAGACTCTGGGAGGGAATCAACGCCTCGCAACTACAGCCCCAATAGCCCAGGTAGTCTCCCCTGGAGCCGCAGGAAGCTACCTATGGACAAGTGCGTCGCCACACTCACGGTGTGCACCTAAGGAAGATCTTATGGGGAAGGTCCTAAAGACTGTTGTCCTACATGAAATTGGTCAGCAGTCCCAAGATCAATTGTCCATCTCCTGCAACTTGGAGATCAACAAAACCCCCGAGTTTCAAGGCTGGGCGAGACCCCGTATGACCATCGCTTACCATGCGTGCACGGAATGCTACGGACCACTACTAGCTACAGAGAGCAACGCGCCCAAGCTGTTAAATAACGTTCACCGCCACAAGCCGCCTCGGCATCAATTAATGCAACGGGACATCATCCAAGTGCAGATCCAGTGCCCAAAGCCAAGGAAGCACACGACATTGTCACACTCTCGCACAACAGACCAACTTGTTCCACAAACCACTGTGTGTTTATAATACTATGTTAACCCATGATATACTAGCACACAATTCCGACCGTCCTAAATGCTGCAGTTGAGTCTAATTGTTTCTGGGTATATGGGTTGCACACAACTCCGCAGCAGCCCTTGACGCCGCCAACTATAAACCTCCCGCATACCTAGGGTAAAACAAATAGAGTGAGATAAAAAAGGCAAATGGGTAAAAGGAAAAGTGAGATAGAGAGCGCGCTGTCCATCCAGGACCGGGTATAACTTACGCGAACCGTACCGCAATCATGATCGGATATCTTGCTCTAAGAGTTGGCAGTGGTATCACTCTAAGGAGGATAACAGCAGAGAAAAAAATGGTTTGTAATAAAATGAAACGAACCAGAGTAACGAGGGTAGGGAGAATGCGAAACACACACCGGGTGTTATGCAATGGAAGATAACACGACAGATGATGATACACGGAAATATGAAATGCGATGTTGCTGATGAGGCTCGAGCCTCATCAGGCCAATCATCCCCAAATCGGCACCCCCCGGTAGGCAGGCGAATTGTAGCTGTGCAGAATCCTGAAAGGAGGATTCGGCCCATACGCGCTCCGGTGGCGGCTTCGCGGCCAGTAAGGAGGACGATGACCCCAGCCATTATATTGATACCATTGGCCCGCGGCAGCATCTGCCTGGCTCCGGCTCCATATGGCGGCCGCACTCAACTGGCTTCGGCTGCGTTCATCGTCATATGCGGCCGGATTGCTGTAGTTGTAGTAGGGAGAAGACGTGTAACCGGTCGACATTGATGGCGGATAGCCATACTTCGGATGTGGTTGAGGCCGCGGTGGGATGTAGCTCAAGCCATCGTAGCTTGCGCGGTGGCGGAGAGGTTGATGATCAGGCGTGAAGGACCAACCCTGGGCACTGGCTGGACGAGGGTAGCCACATACTCCCTCACTTTGAACAGATGATATAGAGTTACGCCGGCTGCTCCCTCCGTCGGACTGAGAGATTTGAGATGAATAACGACGACTCGGCCCATAGTCTGTCTGTGCCTCCGAGTTCGGTGAATCGTAAGGGAAAGAGTACTGCCTGAATGATTGCAACCGTCTAGGGTCCATGAAGCCTGTACTCGGGGACTTGACATGGCCGATAGTCTCTTGCATCGGCGGCTGGTTTGAACTGAAGCTTCGGAAACTCTCAGTGCTCGCTTGCCTTGTGAGGGTACTATGCATTGCCGAGAAGCTCTGGAAACTCTCTCGACTCGATCTACGGCTTAAACTCGAGATGGAATTTGGTCGCAGCGGGGGAGGAACGCGTAGTGAGAGAGGTCTGCTCACTATCACAGAACCAGTTGGCGATGGCCTTGTTTTACCATTTATTGACATTGCTTTGGCAACCGGACTCGGGAGCGGAGGAGATGGCAAATTGTTTAGTGTAACCAAATCAAGAGATGAAACTCGTGGTTGGGGATCTTCTGCCTGCTGGGGCTTCGGCATTGTGAGACTCATCGCTCTCTTTTCTGACTTGCCGAGCTGGCGGTTGGCTTGAGCATCCGTCACAACTCTCGAAGAGTTTCCATCGGTAGTTTGTGTGGGCTCGTTCTTGTGTGTAACACCAACTCGAAGCGGTGATGGTCTGTGGACTCTGTATTTTACACCTTTCTCTTCCCCTTCTTGCACCACAGGAGGACGCGATGGAACCGGCTTGCGAGTAATTGGTTTCTTCGATACGACGTGGGAAGCGAGGTTGGCAAGATGCACAGCTGGTTTTCGAGTGTGGTCCTTAGCGTTAGGCTGAGGGCTGGTTTGCTTCGAATTTGTAGTCTCAAGGGTGTGCTCTAGACTTCCCACACTGAAGATGGTCTTAAGTGTGTCCAGACTCGAACGAGTCTTGACCACAGGTTTCTTTGCCGGGGGGATCATCCGGGCGCGTTCATTGCGCTTGCGTTCATTCTCCTGTGGAAGAGGAGGCAGCGGAGGTTCGGAACGTTCTTTAGAACTTTCGGCCGCAGGAGGAGCAGCAAGCGGCTGCGACGTTGGCTGGGCGGACAAAGCTGTTCCTGGTCGACGGGCATTAGTGAAGAGACGTTGTAGTCGCCCAAGTTTCTTGATCCCATTCCCATTGCTAGGTTCCGAGCTGGCGGTGTCAGACGTTGGAGATTTGGAACTTCCAGGGCTTAGGGGCCCTGAGACAGGTGATGTGCGATTACTATCTCTAGAGGTGAGGCCAGTCGGGCTACCAGGATGCGAGCGGCGAAGGGAAGCAAGACCGGTTTTCTTCTGAATGACGGATTCATTAGAACGATCTTTTGGAGGGGGAGGGGGAGGCGAATCCTCTGAGTTATGGTCTTGTTTCGGGGGCGGCGTAGGTGCTGAATGCTTTCCAGACATCTGGTGCCGAGTTTGGAATGATCGTAGGGACACATTTGAACTATACCCCGAGTCTGCCTTGCTTAACCCCTTAGTGGAAACCGACAAGCCCTCGCTCATCGATAAGAACCCGCTATCACTTCTGGAAACGATCTTTGAGGACTCATGCTTTTCGCGCGGATGAGACGACTTCGCATTAGGATCAAGACGGACGTCCAAAATCTCGGCCGACGAGTATTCGGTTGGCAGTTCGTCCTCAAAAAGCTTATCCTCCAAAGCAGTCACTTTGGACGTAACTTGAAGCGTAGGACTAATCGGCTGCGGTTGGACAGGGCTAGCAAACAAGTCTTGGTGGGTGTTAAGAGAAGGCTGTGGCAATTGGGTTTGCTGAGTTGCGCTGCCAGGGGCAGACGAATCGGCATTTCGAGCTGATACCGCTGTAGAATCTATCCTTCCCCCCAGCAAGCCATGGGCTTCGTTCTTTTCGCGAGTCCTCGCCGTCTCAGGAGTTGAGGGGACCGGGGAGCCGTTCACAATCCGCAGAGAGCCAAGCTTAAATGCTCCAATTGATCGATATCCATCCTCACAGGGTGTTGACACTCGCTCAACCGAATCCGTGTCTGGAATGTGAGGTGGCATTAACAAGACGCCATTTTGGTAGGATTCGATCGAGGACCGTCGTGATAACATGGGACTTGGAGGATCGCTGTGGCGAAAACTAGGCTGAGGCAGAGGGGGAAGTTCGCGGTTATAGATCTCTCGCGTCGCTACTCCAGGAGTTTGGATTATTGAGCGCCGGCGAACTGGAGCATAAAGTGAGACATCGGAGTTTGTGCGAGTGAGCGGCGCACTAGCGGGCACTGCAGGATGTGAACTCTTCCACGTAGCCGCCGTGATTGTTGACATCCTGTTTTCGGACATGGCAGTCATGTGCTCGAATGCAGGCTCATCGGTCTGGTTAAACAGTCTCCTTGCTTCGTAGGATGTGAGGTTGTAGTGCCACGACGCACGAACGTCGGGCTGATTGGCTGGTCTAAGCATACGGTAACCATGGTCAGCAACACGAACATAGGGCGCAAGACCATTCAGAGCGCTTCAACAGCACTTACTCGTTGGGGGTCTCTGGTCCATAATATGCAACTGCCGACTCATATGTCATGGAGGAGGTTCTACTGAACCTCCCCGAAAGCCGCTTAAGAGAGGGAACTGCTTCTTTAGACGAGCCAGGCCGAAACAAACTCCTCCGTTTTGAGCCTGAACTCGGCTGCGAAGAATTGTTATTGTTAGCGCGCCGCCCAAGCGCCGCTGGAACCTCAAGCACTGAAGATGCTGGAGTCGTGGCGGCAATGGGCGATTCTAAGGGAGGATCGGGCAACTGGGAATTGGTATGGCGCCGGGTGGCATTTGACAAACGCTTGGGGCTCAAGAATCCCGGGGCAGCATGATTTCCTGTCCTCGGTTTGGACAGCCTATGGGTTGGTTTCCGGGGCGCCTGGGCCGAGTGACTGGACTGAGTATTGCCCATGATGGTAGTGGGGGCCACAGACGGGAAGAGGGGTTTTGCTATGCCGTCTGCCGTGCTGCTGCCATAACGGTAGGCCCCGAGTTCCCGGCAGCGTTAGCGGTGTAGGAAGGGTGGTAATCCGTGTTATGGACGAGAATAATCAAAGTCAGACGTGGAGAGAGTTGGGACGGAACTGCTGGGAAACGGGCAGGAGCTTGAGGGCCAGACTCGAAACAAAGAGAGAATATGGGGAGAACAGATCGGATCAGAAGATTTCAGTCTGGTGTGGTGCCAGTAGCTCTTCTGGCGATCAATGTCGATGGGCGAGAGAAGAAACATGGATCAAGAGAGGAAGCGCAGCAGAACCAGCCTGCCAGGACCCATTACCCATCGCCAATTGACGCGCCTTTCTGCCGTTTCGCCAGGCTTGCTTGGGCCGGTGAGACAGCAAAACACAAATGAAGAGCAGACGAAGGTTGTCAATTGTTGGCGAGCGAAAATCTAAATGTCGCGAGGAGGAGGGAGAGCCCGCATCTGCCTGAAAGCGGCAGGCCAGTGTTTGTATAATCCCACTCCGTGGTCCTGACATGCGGATGTTACAGGCAGGTGCAGAGGCGCATGCGTCTCGGCCATCTCGCATCTAGCACCCGGCCCAAGTATCCAAGCAGAACCAGCACGGGTTGCCAGTGAAAGCAATTTGCAAACCCCATGTGGAGACAATGTGGGGATCACAGGGGGTGCTGGGCGTTCTTGGCTCCACTTCAGGCTTTGGGTGCGGAGCCGCGAAACTTGAAGCGGAAGCCGCCCAATCTGATGGCCTCGAGAGGGTTAGCGCCCGCTAGTCATCCCACCCACTTGACGCCAAAGGAGAATTTTTGATCCAGTGATTCCCGGCTGCTAATCCCCTCCCGCCGACCGCCACAGTCGCATCAAGATCGCTGCTGCACTTGGCGATGAGCGCTGTCTATCGACAGCTGACTGGACTGTCTGCCGGTCGACTGGACATCGACTGGGCTGTTTGACTTACAGCACAAGGAGCGCCGGCAACGTCCGCAAAACCAACAGGCCTGTTGGCAGGCTGTCGAGCACGACGGTAGACGACTGTGCCGCCGTTGGCTCGCCCTGTTCGAGCCGCATCAGCTGAAAGAAGAGAAGAAGAGAAGTTGTTACATGCGTACAGCATCCAACCTCCCTTCAATCCATCTGGCCGGCGTTGTGCTGTAGTAAAAACATACTGCGGATTACACAAATAAGATAATCCGTATGTACCAAATGCAGCGGCCTACAGCTCGCAACGGTAACCGTAGCACACCGCACTCTTGACGCATGCGAATAATCACCGCCTGTTCAAGATTCCGCCGGGCAAGCGACGTACGCAGTTCAGCGAGCTTTCGTCTAGTCGGAAACGGTCCCCGTGCCATGACAATTTTCGACTGAGTCTTTGCTGTGCCTGCTCATAGAAACTTAGGCTCGGCGCATGCCAGGTGTAACTTGCTTCCACAAAGTGCAGCTGTCGAATGTTGTGGAATGTTTCAAACGCAGCGTCCATCGCAGGGTTGGGACAGCCAACAAGCTGCCAGCTCAGCCGGCAGTTGAGGCCATCTTTTATCGCCCATGTAGCCCGGATAACTGCGTCATGCAAGCCGAGTATGAGTGCATCGCCGAACAGTTCACCACGTTGAGATGACGAGATCATAGATTTCGTTTATCCGAGCTTGTAAACAATACAGCTTTTCAAGCATATGACACCCGGCTTTCCCGAACTGATCCACGGGTTTCTGCCAGAAGGGCTACCTATCCCCGTTGGCAACAATGATGATCAGTCGTGCGCTGGCCCGAAGCCATCCGTACTTACAACTCAATTACTATCGTTGCAACCATCCCCCCAGCTTTCATGAACCCCACATATTAGATCCATCAAATGGTCGGCAATTGCCAGCCGGAATGTAACGCTGCATTGGCGTCTCTGGGGAGAGATGTTTGACAACACGTTCACATTCGACCCTTCAAGAGTTAAGACCGAGCTCATTGACGTCTGCGCTTGCGCGTCTTAACACCAACCGGAAGTCTAGGATATTCCTGATTCGAGCGGCCGGTTTGTCGAAGATCTCCGGGTCTGGGCCCGGTGTAAAGCCCGGATCCCGTTAGTAATTCGTACCACATACCTCCCACATTTCCCAGCTATCACTGTGGGCGACAGTGAAACCTTGAGGGTATGGTTTGGTTCGGATTCTCCCCGTTATGTCTTGTTATACATGAAGTGACAACCTGGAGGATTATAGCAACCACTACACCATCATCTTCGCAAATGATGGTAACCTATACCGGACACATGCAGGCAATTCCCTGCAAAATCGCCAAAACCTATGAACAATTCATCTCAGAATGGTGAGACATGCCATGGAACTGAGTGCAGAAGACCTCGGTCCGATAAGACACGATAAGACACAGATTTTCGGCTGCCGATCGAGATCCAGTCAAGGTAAAAAAACCAGACGGAGCCAGTAGGATCTAAGTTAAATGGATTATGTAAATATCTGGGCCTCCGGCGAGTCATGTTGGCTCGGCTCAAACCCCCGCAGAACACGTAAACTGATCGAGCGAAACTGGGAGGGTGATATTATAGGAAATTGGCCTTTCTAACCTAATGACGAATGATTCAAGAAGCTCTTTCTCGAAGGCCCACTAGCAATAAACGTTAGGACCCTAGCAATTTCCTGCAGCGCGGGAGCCCCACACCAGCAGACCTGCACTCAATCTCCGATCTCAACTTGGCATTTTGTTGATGGCATCGATGCACTCCCCTGGTCAACTAACGGCAGTAGTTGCTGCCGGCCGAGATCCGGGACTGAATCGCTGTCACCGGAATGTCGATCTGGGAGTGAGATATTGACAGCTTGAGATTGGTTTTTTAACATACACCGGGCAGTCTGTTCGTTCATAAGATACGAATTCTGAATATGATGACCATGGAAGGTCATAGCACATTTTCCTGTCTCTGGATCATCGCAGAATGAGTCCGTTGGAGAATGCAAGCACAAGATTCAGCTTCAGCCCTGACTGATTGGCAACCTGAGCTGCGTAACATCCAACAGCCAAAACCAAGAAGCAGGATTTTGGCAAAATAGGCTTGAAACACTACCGGACAACAAAGGTGATGTGATCGCATTATATCCTAGGCCTCCCTATTTCGTGGATCCAAGTTTCGCAGACGTCCAGTATCCATGTTTGCGTCCCATCAAGTAATTCAGCGAATTTCAATCTAGTGGCCTCGGTATCGAAATCAGGGAAAAAGTCCGTTTTGACAGACATTCGCACAACCTTACTGTCAAACAGGGGCTCGAAGCGAGCACGTGACTATTGACATCGCGAGTGCTCTAATTGCCTACCTCGCTATCCACCAATTTCATTTTTTTAGCTTGTTTGGACAGAAACCCAGAGGCCTAAGCGCTTGCATATCTGCTGGGATGCCTTGGTTGAAACAAGGAGGTTGAGAGGAAACGCTCCTTGAAGCCACTCGAGACGTATGCCAAGAGCTGGTGTCTGTTTACTCCATTCAGCTGGACAAGGAATCGATCTCTAAGTTTCGGTCACATTCAGATCAAACGCCAAAACTTGTCCAGCAATCCAGGGCTGAAAACTAACCCTAAGAAGGTGTATCTTCTAGAAGTCTTTTAGGTGTTTTGAAGTTAGGCCTGTGCTTCTTGTCCAACTGCTGACAATGTCATTGTTTGCAAGCCGTCAATCGACAGCAATTGAGCCTCTGGTTACAGATCCGTAAATGGTGAACGAGTTGAAGCTGCAACAGTGAATGCTCTCAACCCCGCCGGCTTCCCCTCTTTCTCAAAACTTGCAATGTCTTGCAACTTGCATCTTCATCAAGCTGGAAAGTGGAAGTCTAAAGCTGATCACCTCTTGACAAAAAGTGATATAAGATGCCTCAACCCGAGACAATCCTCAACACCAAACTTAAACGCGCGTCCTTCTCTCTTTAACCCCTCACCTCATATCCCAACCTCCTCATTCATCACCAGCCTAGATCACTCCCCAATGACGTACGTACAGCCCTCCGGCCCAATCCATACCTCGTGCACGCGGTCAGCATCAACATCGATGCGATCACCTACGCCGTATGTCGTCTTTGTGCCGTCACCGTCCTTCGGGTACGTGATAGTGAGCTGGCCGGAGAGGATGACGTGTGTTGTGCGGGTGCGATGGGAATGCGGGGGATAGTCTATTTTTTTTGATTAACATTCTCGGTCAGCTTCAGGTGTGTCAATGATGTACAATGGGGCAGAGAGAGAGACAATGTTGTGTAATAGTCCGGTGTAAGATTAAAGAAATGTGGGTGAGTGAGTGGTTATAGGGCAGGGTGTGGAGATGTGAAACTCACAAGCATTGGGTCCGTCGGACCAGGTGTAAACTGTGGAAAAGCCCCAGGAGCGGACGTCAGCTTCCACTTCTTTTTGGGATTTCATTTTTCTGGCTTGTGTCTGAGTGAATGAACGCAAACCTGGAACTTGGCCTGGATTTGGATGTGCGTTATGGTTGCGGTAAAGCTGGGAGGTTGTAAATTGAAACAGGGTTTGTGCTGATATGAGTTTTCAAGATCTTGTCCCGGCGGGGTTGCAGCCGGTGAGGGGCACAATGGGCGGGCGGTCCCACCGAGTCGTCGAAACCATTATACTGGCTGCTGATAGAGAGTGTCAACTGACAATAAAGGCATGAACAAAGTACCTAGAAACATTGAGAGTCATGACGTCCTGTATTCCATCCCGTAGTCGTACACAGCTCAGAAGAGATAGAGCTCCCGTAAATCCCTAGTCAACATGAACGCCCAACCCAGTTTGCCATGAGCAGCCATTGCTCAGATCAAGCCTTCAGCGACCAAAGCCACAATCCATCCACCACAACCCTGAGATGCCTTTTTCGTCCCTTATGCACGCATATGTCCATTCCATCTGCATCAGGCAGATATGTACGAGCCCTTCCAAAGAGGACATGATACCCACCCCCCCCCCTTGCCTAACATAAACTCGCAATATCCTTTTGGATGTCTTGCTAGCGGATCAACACCTGCTACTAGACCATTCCTCCTAGCCAGGGCCCAGGTTTTCCTTCAGCCCTTACCCCCTCAAGACTTCTTCGGCTCGTCCGACTCAGCTGAATCCGCCTTCAACTCCAGCCCCAACGTCTTCGCAACCCACGCAGCAACCTCCTTCTCCGCCTCCATATCCGTCATTCCAGCGGCCCCGCCCAACGACCGACGGGTAATCTCCCGCAGGTCCTCCAGCGACGAGATGTTGAACGCCCAGGAAATACCGCCAGCCATCATAATGGCAAAGCTGACCGTGTTGAGCGTAGCCAGGTTGAGCGCCTCGACAGCAACCAGGGGATCGCCGCGCTTGGGCGGGTTGGCTGACGTGTGGCCGCGCGTCCAGTTCGGTTGGAAGAACTTGAGCTGCGACGCGATGCGGTGTCGCATGATAGCCCGCCGGGTAAGAAAAACGGAGCAGTACAAGAAGCCCGCGCCGCCGAGGAAGAGGCTGAGCTGCCGTAGCGAGCGCTGGGAGAATACGGGAGGGTATTCATCGCGCGGGTGTGGGGCGGGTCTGGGAGTTGGCTGGACAGTGATAGGTTGTGTGGCTGCCGGTAATGTTGCTGTTGCTCCCGGTGCTGCTGGTGACGTTGACGCCGTGCCTTGTGGACCCGCAGCAGGCTTAACGTCACTCTCTTCTCCCAACACCATGGACTTGAGCCATCTTGAAAAAAACATGGTGGGCGGCTGTCGAGGGGAAGGGACCACGAGCTGATTGAGTCGGAATGAGCTAGGAGCTGGCTCAAGTCCCTCTGGGTGTGAACAAGAGGGGTCAGCGCCGCCGCAATCTGCAGCAATTGGCGACAGCAGAGCTTGCGGGAAGGAGAAGTCGGACGTTGGTGAGGTGATGGTGAAGGTCGGAGGAAAAAGCTGACCCCGGGCTGGCTCCCCAGAAGCTAAGGTTGCCAAGCAACGCGCCAAGTGGGCCCGGCTCGTGAAGTCCCACATACCGGTGGAGCTGCGCTAACGCTAGCGAGAGCCTTGGCAGGCCCTGCCCCATGCTCTGCCCCCGCTTTCTCAACTGTCAACAAATTCCGAGGAGTTGGATGAGATTTATTAGACTCCAAAAGCGAAGACTGTATGGACACTCAACATCAACTGGTCACCCAAACCGTGATCACTACGCCAACATGGCCAAAGACAAGCGCTCCAAAGGTGCACATGGATCTTCTGGATCAAGCACAACAACTAGTTCCAATAAGGGTAACAACACCAACAACCAGCCCCCAATCTCAACCCCTCCTGCCTGGCCTGTGTTCAAGCCGAAGCTGCCCGTCGTCGACCTCCAGCTGGAGCCGTATCCGGGTGTTGAAGACAAAGTCGTCGTGTTCCGGTCGTTCTGGCCGCGCTCCCTCTGCAAGGACTACGTGGCATTCCTGCGCGAGCTTCCCCTGGTCACGACGCCGGGCAAGCCCAAGCGCGGTGAGGCCGTGCGTGTCAACGACCGCTTCCAGATTGACGATCCTAAGTTCGCGCACCGGTTGTGGACAGAGACGGGGCTGAAAGAGGCGCTACTGAAGGAGGAGTATTTACATATGTGGTAGGCCCACTCGCTCGCCTTTCCTGCTCCCACGGATAACTATCCAAAGAGCAAACATTCACATCTGCTCTCAGGGGCGGCCAGGTTGTCGGCCTCAATCCCAACATCAGAATATACCGCTATCGTCCTGGTCAATTCTTCGATGCCCATTGTAAGCAACCATCCTGGCTTGCCAGCGAATCCCAACTACATGTCATCTAAGCATCTGACCGCCCACAGACGACGACTACAACTACGTAACTGTCGCTCCTGAGCCCGGCGCCCCGCCGATCTCAGCAAAAACCACCTGGACATTACTCTTGTACCTCACCTCACAAGCAGACGGCTGGTACACCCACCCCGTTCTCTTTTTCATCTCTTAGCAGGAAACCTATCCGGTACTAATAGTATCTCACAAATCACAGCATCGGCGGCGAAACCGTCTTCTTCCCCCGCGACCGACGCAATCCCAAGGAGGAAATTGCCGTCAGCCTCGAGACCGGCATGTTGCTTCTGCACAAACATGGTAATGACTGCATGTTGGTGAGTAAAATGAGTGCTTTTATCCATGTTCGACCACGGCTCTCTCTTTCCTTTCGTCATCGTGCATCCATCTCCCCATCCATCCATGCCTGGAGTCCCTTGTCCCTTCTCCAGACCCGCCCTCGTAGTGGTACTGCACTCATCAGTGCCTGTCCTATTTTGATCTCCATCCGATACCTCCACCATGACCTCGGAATTCCTCCACATAGCATCCCTCAAAAGCTTTCCATAGAATATGACGGACGTAACAAAGGGTTGCCGAGATAAATCCAGATTATTTGTTCGAATAGTCTACCGGAGCTGCCCTAGGTGTTGAACCGTTGTCTCTTTTCTTCGACCCAAGATCGACTGACCAAACCTGGCTCAAAATAGCACGAAGCAAGAGAGGTCACTGCCGGCGAAAAATGGGTAATCAGGACGGATTTGTGCATTAAGAGGTGATAAAGCCAAAATCCTTCGCGTTCAATTCACAGTCACCGTGTCAAAAGGGCTGCTGTTCCTAAACTCAAGGCATCTATTATGAACGTCTCAGCTACGCCATTCCTTCCCGTATTATGCTCCCAAGAGACCCGAAATGCAAGTGTACCTCCATGCCTCTCATTATTTCCAAAGCAAATGAGACTAGCTCAGTGCAAAATGTCGAAGCGTTGCCAACCCCAAGCAAAAGAAATGTGGATCCTCCCCTCAGCAGAATCTAGCCAGCCGCTCGAGTACAGATTCCTCCTCTATATCCAGAACAATGTTTTCATATTCAACCTCCGACCCGTCCGAATCGGCGGAAAGCTCGTTGTTGTCTCGTGCATATTCAACATCCAGCTTGTTCTCGTCAACATAAGAACCGTTAGGCTCAGCCATCAAGATTGAGCATGAACTATTAGAGAGTCCAGATGTATCTTCGGCAACCACATCCGCTGCGAGAGTGCTGAGATCAACTTCTTCAGTGATGTCGGGGTGCTCTTTCGACGCTGGTGGATCTAACTCCTCTGGGCCTGCACGCAGTACCTGGTGTTTTTGCCGTTGTGGCGACTCTAATTCTTCGGGCTGCTGCTGCTGCTGCTCTTCATCTTCTTGCTGTTGCTGCTCTGGAAAAGCGGCGACCGGCAGAGGCACTAAAGGAGGAGGAAGAAAAGAAGTCGCATCCTTCAGGTCCTCAACTAAAAGGTCAAGGACTGTGGCGCTGGGGGCACTGCTCTGCTGCTGAGAGAAGTCAGGAGGTCTGCCCTCAGCGACATTCCCTGCAGCCTCGGCAGACTCTGGAGATATACGGCCAATGTTCGTTTTCAGCTCGGAACCATCTCTACCCTCGTCGCCGGATTGGCTCGCCTCTTCAGAATCGTCTCCAGAATCAGAGAAATCCACCCCCTCGTTGCAGTAGTACTCATCGTTTGCTTTCTCATCGTCGTGATGGAACAAGTTGAGGATTTCGCCACGATGAATAAACCTGCCGTCGCTTGTCCGAGTGTAATCCATCGCTGCGAAGTCTGCTTCTGTTTTTAGGTCCACTGGGATGCAAATTCCCTTCGCGTACGTAGGCTTATTGAGGACAGAAATCCTGAGCCTGGCCACCTTTTCGGTGCCCTTCCTCTCAATCCCCGTCGCAATCCTCCCCAGCTCAGCGGGGAATAGCCAAGGGAAACTGATCAACGGCATAGATCTCGCGGTGATCTTCCGTAAGCCCATCGTGCCATCGGGCCGTCTGTGTGGCTGCCGCGCTTCGTATAAAGCGATCCGAATCTCCTCGCATGTCACTCTATACATCGCCGCGACAAAAGGGCCCAGTTTTTCAAAATCCCCGCGGTCAGAAGCACCAGCGGCCTTCAAGCATAGATCTCTAAACTGCTTTTTCAGGCATGCTGCCTCACGACCAACCTTTTCTTGGACTTTGTAGTCCGTCCCAACCCGCGGCTTCGACATAACAAATGCTGTCCAAACTTCGAACTCAGTGCGAATCTCGAGCTGGCCCATGATCCGGCGCATGGCAATATCATACTGAGACTTGAGTTTTCGAGCTTGACGAAGGAGGTCATCGTTGAGTTCATAGCGCTTGATAATGCGCTCGTCAAAGGGTAGTTTGTAGTTTTCTTGAATGTCAAAGACTTGTCTCTCGACCATATCGTAGAGTTGACCAAGTACGCTTTTCGAATAGTAAGTCCTCGCCCGTGACTTCTCCATGAAGTGCGGATATGTTCGAGGATCCAATCTCTTTTCCCACTTGGCAGCGACACCCGTTTTAACATAATCAACCGCAGTTGAGTGAAGCTGGGCGAGCTCCAAACCTACAACAGTGTGAGTACTGGCCAAGAACTACAGCGACGAAGACTTACATTTCTCAGTCTTAGCGCCTTCTGGGTGCTTATCCGCCGTTGCTAGATGGGCATGTGCAATTAAAGGAAGTCTGTCATTCTTCATGAACAACACGAAGAACTCAGCAAGGTTGTTCGCAACCATTACTTCCTTCTCTTCCGGTGCCTTCGGTGCTTCATAGTTCATGGGAGGGTAACTCCATTCTTTCGGAAAAAGTTTCTCATCCCAGATAACAAAATAATCATCGCCATCTAAGTCACCTCCTGAGCACATGCTTGGAACATCGCGGTCTCCTTGCAGCGGAAAGACCACGACATCGCGGAGATGGCGAAGTTGGGGGACATCAACGGCTTCAACCATTCTAATATCGCCCGGATGGAGTGAAGGGTTGCGGCCAACAAGGCATAGACCCGTGATAACTTTATATGTCCCACCATTCTCATGGTCAGGGACCTGAAGGAAGATCTGTGGTAATTGATCCCGTCTGACTTCTTTCGGTTGATTCTTGGTCCCTTCAGTCGCGCGAGAGTGACCCCGTAGTGTGCCCGTTTCATCGACACATCCGAGAACGAAGGCACCCTTTTTGACAACAAGTCGTGCCTTTTCCTTGAGCGCTTTGATCGACCAGGCGCGCCAGAGCTGAAGGAGAGAACGGACAAAGGGCTCTCGTGTCTCCATAAAGCCATCGAGCACCATCTCCGACATTGTAAGAGTGGTCATGTTTTCATCCACATAGGTAGTCAGGAGATCAATCGCCTTATCTGGATCCTCCATTGCCGCATCGTAGTTGGCAAGTTGCTCTTCCATCATGTCGAGGAAGACATAGCTGGGAACGCCCAAGCACGAGAGGATGGTGATGGTCTGCCGGTTCAAGGTAGCACAGGAGAAATGCGAGCACCGGATGATCTCCAGCCCGTTGAATTCTGCCGAGAATTTTTCTTGTGAGGGGCGGATATGGACCTCTGTCCCTTTTGCGTCGGGCCAGGTGACGAGCACGCCCTTGCAGCCGCCCATGCGGAACTGAAAAGCCGAGGGAGTAGGATACACCTTCCAGTCCTCCGCGATGAAAAAAGCGAGTAATGGGGAGATCTTCCCAACACCATCTGTAAAGCAGTATCCATTCCTCTCCACATCTTGAGTCTTGATGATAGTTGGCGCTGTAATGCCGGGAAGCGGGCGGGTGGTTGAGAAGCATTGACCCAACCGAGCAGCCAACTTCGCAATTGATTTGATGTGACTGAACCGTCCCATCCATTCCCGGATAGAGTCGCATGTTATTGTGCCATGAGCCTCCTCCGGCTCACAGAAAAAGAAGGAACCGCATTCACGAATTTGCGAGTTTCCATAAGCAAGAAACTTCCAATGCCATTTCCCCATTCGGATTCCGTGTCTGAGGACACGGAAAACTCGAGCGTAAACATTGTCTTCTCGATCCGTATAAGAAGATCTTATGCGACCTTCCATCACTTCGTCCGTGAACTGAACTCGAATAAAATAGTCTCGGAACCGGCCGTAATGGCGGACTACACGGTTCGTGGTCTCCACCGTGGGAGTGCTGAAGTAAATTCTTGTCGGTGTGATAGTTACCTTGCGGACGAGGGCACAATGACTGGGTATATGGAGCGTTGTCGGGCAGTACGAGAGAGCAGCTTGGTCGCTGAAGAGGCTCATTGGGTCCCAGATGCGCTTCCCTTGGTCAGCGGCATACTCAAGGATCAAGCGTGCCCGGCTGACCTCCATTCCATCGGGCTTAGATAATTCCAAGAGTTTATCGAGGAACTCCTGTGTGATGTTGTACTCACAGAGTACACCGCGCGAAAGGCAGACCTCGAGTTGGTAACGGATATCAAATGGGAGTGAGGTGTTGGTTGGAAAACCGAGAAGGACAAGATCTGAAAAACATAGAGAATTGGATGAGGCTGCAGGCGCTTCGAGAGTCATATCTGCAAGCACATCCCATAACATTGACCTCTTTCCGGAAACTTGGTCAAACGTGGTGTCAAGGTCTGTCTTGATGTTCCAGTCCCGTAGCAATGTTTCTATCTCAAGCCAAGCTTCACAATCATCAATGTCGAGCATGTATGTTGTCCATCTGCCAAGGTCAACGAATTTATACTCTCCTTCGTCCAAGCTCAGGGGGGTTCTCATGTGGTCAAGGCTGCTACTGGTTTCGATATCTGTGACGCGATACCACAGCTCATTTTCTCCCCAAACCAACCGATCAGCCAAAAGCCGCCCATTTTGGTCGTCTCGGCGTTGTCGGACGAGGGGAGCATCAGCACAGACAATCACCAAACGCACGCGGCCGTCTTGTGAAAAACGGTGAATTCTCTTGATTATTTCGAACCTCATCTCCAAGCGATACTGGCCTGCATGGAAGTGGTCGACGTTCACAGAAAAATTGATCATAACTCTCTTCCGTCGGAAGTCCGCCGTCAGCTGGAGGGAGTGGTGGGCATCCTGTCCGACATTGGCAAATTCTTTCTTTCGCATAAAGGTCGTTGGCTGTATTAACAGGCCGAAAGTCAACTTGACCAATCTGACTGTTAGTGACGGAGCACAAGTGCCCCCTACAGGTGTGGTAATCATGCGGGCATTGGAGGACTGACGTGGGATCTCAATGCGAGCCCAGGAAGCGTAATTGTTGATGACAATACGACACTCTCCATCTCGAATAAAGCTTGTGTCCGTCGGCGGTGGCTCAAACTTCACTTTAGCGAACCGACGAGCCTTTCGCGCAGAGTCAGGGTCCTCGAGCTCCACATGAACCACTCTGCCATAGTTCTCAAAGAACTGGCGGACTTCCCACGCGCTCGCCTTCTCAGGAACGCCGTACAATAGGATGGTGGCACTCTTCTGAGAATGCCAATTCTCTGGCAACGTAAGCAGGCTCGGTTGTGGGACAACAGCAGGTAGGTGCTGGGTTGGAAACGAAGGGGCAAGCGAAGAACGCCTAGCTGCACCAGACAGCTGCCTTGGGTCTCTGGGTGCTGGACTGAGTCGCGGAGGATGTTGGGACCGAGCTCGTGTACGTCGGGGTGCGTCATCATTGTTGTGGTTAAAGGGTCGTCTGGTGTCTCTGGGTGCGGGGCTGTGTCTCATGCCATGATTTCCTCGCCATCTGCCACGTCCTCCCCTCCGAAATCCCCGAATCCCTCGCGACTGGTAACCGCCACGAGACTCTTGCTGCCATGGTTCAGGCGGTTGGACTGGGGTCAGGACCTCGGCGGTTCCTTGCGAGCTTGGATCCTCAAAGTCGGATCCGTTGATCTCTTGGCCATCGGCGTCTGAACATGTCGCGTCAGGCATCTCTGGGGACGTGGATGAAGTTCCCCGGCCAGTTACACACCCGGCCTCGTGCCAGGACTCAGCACCGTTGCCATTCATGAGTTAGGATGCCATGAAAAACAGGACCTGTCGAACACAATAAGGCCAAGCTGGCCAAGGAAACCCTGCCGCTCGAGAGGCAGTTCAGCCCTTGAGCCGATTGTGTCGATGTTTAATAGAGATGAGAGAAACGCATGAGGGAAATTGAAAGGATAGTAGCCTTGGTTGAGGTTGGCAGGCGAGCAGAAAAGTAGTGAGGTAGGTAAGTTTCCAGTGCAAATGTGACCCGTGACCTGTGACACTCAGCACCGATGGTGAGCGCTATGCCGTTATTGCCGTTATGCCCTTTTGGAAGTAAGGTGGAAGGAACAACGAAGGATAGAAATGAGAGGAGAAAAGAGAAGCAACTGTATGAGCAACAGCTGCTGGCAGCTAGCTATTGGGCAGGCAGGAATAGTAGTGAGAAGCAGGGAGAGATTCGATAGCGGAAGCAAAGGAGCCAAACCGACCACGGTGCAGTGGTATATTGCGAATTTTCCGCAACAGGAAAACACCAAGGAGGGAAGGTGTGAAAGCAAGAAAAACAAGCTAACAAGTTAGCCGGCTGGTCTCTGAAGACATGACCGTGTTGCTGCAGTTTAGGCAGATGAATGTGAACAAGAGAATCTCTAGTCTGTGATTGATGCCCATGTTAGAATGCTTGGGCTCGATTGCGGGGATGGTGTGTGTGCATTGGTGAGGTGAGCTCACCAATTACTTCTTAGCTTTCTTGGCAAACGTCTAGGGTCGCCTGTCTTGGAAAATCATCTCAAAAAAGATGTTTCGGCCACCCAAAACATGCATGACACACTGCCGTTTCTTCATCGGGTGCCAGTAACGTACATAGAATGCCAATGTGCGGATGGATGTGGATCAGGTGAGATCTCTGAGCCCAAAAGTACAGACGAACCTTCAGAAGCCAGAGAGGCGGCAGGCATTCAAGCTTACAGGCTGACGGACTCATTGGTGAGAGGCTGAGAGCTGAGGTATCAATAAGTTGGCTCCCGCTCAGTTCCTTTCTGGAAGGTGACGGGAAGAAGCAGGATTAAATATCAGCTATAACAAAGTTGTGCTGACTCCTCCCAACAGCAGAGCAGAAGGTCAGGAAAGATTTGTAAAAGTGGAATGCTGGGGTGGATGGGTCTGGTGGGTAGAAAGGCGGTTCAAGCTGAAGCTGGTCACCTCATTTTGGAGTAAGTGCAGAGCAACGGATAGGTACCTACAATGTATGCTCCCACGAACCTTTGCGAAACTCAAGTGAAATCAATGTTTGCAACTTCTCTGGGTTTTTCCCCACATGTGAGGCAGGCCTCAGTCAGAACAGCAGTGCCAGAACGATGAGCTGCCTTGGCAGCTTTATGCGTGCTTGGGGATAAGCTTAAGATCGTGAGTCGGAAATCACCAAATGAATGATCCAAACTGTCCAGAGTATGGGAAGTTTTCAGAACTAAAGTGTGATAAACATGCTTGTTCAACCTCCAATGTTGGGCTTGAAGCAAAGAACTGAAGAAACGATGGTGATAAGGCAAACTGTTGTGCTAAGCGGAAGAGAACATGGATTAAGACTTCAAGTTCGGAAGATTCAACTGATATGTGATAGCAGCTGCATGTATTCGTCCAGTCCCTTCATGTTAAACTCGATCAGCCACTCTACCAGACTCTCCATGCCACGTATATCACTGTTTTGTATGAGATATGAGAATAGAAGCAACAAGAAGTGGTAAGCGGCACACCAAAAAACTGGCATAAATGTTTGATCGCTCTAACTATATGTCTACCTGTCTAGGCAGTTAGGAACAAACACCAACTTCATCCCTCCATGGTGATTGCACTGCAGGACTTTGGTGATTGCCTTAATGTCCTTCCAGGATGCAGTCATTAACCCAGGAGTAGTGGAAGATACAAAAGACAAGCTCGTCTTGCTACTGGAGTGTTGGATGCATAAGGCAAGGCACAGAATGTGTGCATCTAATATTGGCAACGATAAGTGTATCTTGAAGCTAACTAGACAGTGGCACCTAGATACCTAGCTTGACCGGGCTTAATCCGTTCGTTGGTTCCAACACAACTGTTTATCTGCCAATAGCTTTCAACCTGCATTGATGACAAACGCTAAACACAACGCACTGTATGGAAATTGGTGACTTTTGTTCTCCGGTATGCATCAGCTGTCCCTTTAGCCCGTGAATTATGTTTGGTTGACCTTTATGCTTGTTCACTAGCCATGACATTTTGTTACAGGGTGTCTAATAACCATTGCGGTTGCCCGCATACAAAGTTTACCGCGTTGTCATCGCATGAGCAGCCCCGGCCCTTTCACGCCTCCCTGTCAAAAATCTTGCCAGGATTTCTGAACAGTATGGAACATTAGTACGAGCGTTCAGGAACCCTAGGCGAGGGACAACTTACAGAATCCAATGAGGATCCAGTGCGGCTTTGATAGCTCTCTGTGCGAAGAGGTCAGTATCCAGATGCACCAAGATAAAAGCTGCAGGCCAAGAACAAAGAACAAAGAAATGTGCAGTTGACAGAATGGATAACCAGAACTGGATCAAGATAAATCTCACCATCACACCCAATGTTTCCTGTCCGACTTCCCACACTAAACTTTCCTTCTTTCCCCAACCGATTGAGTGCTCGCCTGTACAGGTTCCCTCCATCTCGAGGGCCCTCTTGACCATGTTCTTGACGCAAGTCTCAACCTTCTCGCGCTGAACCTTGTCATGGCGATTGTAGATGATGCTCTCATGGAAGTTGCCATCACCGATATGGCCCAGAATGCTGGCAAACAAGCCAAGTTCGTCCATCTCCTTCTTGCTGACTTCGATAATATCAGCTAGCCGGCTAAAAGGCACTGCCACATCGGTGCTAACTGAGAATTGGAGCTACATCAGTACCAGCATGAGAAAGTGAGATGAGAGTTTGATGTCCTTCACTTACAAACTTCCTCACCCTCTTTCCTCAAGGCTAGCATCGACCACAATGACTCCTTTCTCGCTGACCACAGCATCTTCTTCTCTCTCTCATCCTTTGCGAACTCAAAGTCACTGCCTTGGTGTTCCTTAACAATCTTTTGCACCTGTTCAATGTTCTCCTTCACACCAGTTTTTGTTCCAGCAAACTTAAAGAAGAGTGTCGGTGCTTCTTTCCAAACACGGGGCGCTGTCGCGCCACCCATGTTGACCACCTTCATCTGTACCTCATCCATGATCTCCATGGCAGCCACCGGTATTCCCGTTCGCATCACCTCTGCAGCAGCTGCAGCAGCAGCCCTAATTGTGGGGAACGAAACCACCGCCACAGAGACCTCTTCTGGCACAACGGCCAACTTGAGGGTTGCCTCGGTAACCAGGCCAAGTGTGCCTTCCGACCCTACAAACAGCCCATTAAGGTTATAGCCAGCAGAAGACTTACGTGGGCGACGCCGGGTCTTAATGACGGTTCCATCAGCAAGCACAACAGTTAGGTTGATGACCCAGTCTTTCATAGTTCCATACTTGACAGCATTTGTCCCAGAACAGTTGGTGCCAATCATGCCGCCAATTTTGGCACTAGGGCCTATATCCTTTGTTAGTTCACTGTTAACCATGACTGGGGCAAGAGGACATACCAGGGTCGATGGGGAAAAACAGCCCGGTCCCCATCTTCTCCAGCTGGTTGTTGAGATCTTGCCATCCTATGCTTGGCTGCACAACAACATCCATATCCTCCTTGTTAACTTGAATAATTTTATCCATGAAGGCAAAGTCCACGCTAATACCACCATAGGGGGCTGAAAAGTTGCCTTCCAGGCTCGAGCCGCCGGAGTAGGGAATGAGAGGCACCCGGTACTTGTGGCATATCCGAGCAATGGTTGATACATGTTCAGTTGAGCGTGGATATGCCACAGCAACCGGGAGACCTTCCGGGTTGGTCGTAGACCACTCCGAGTAACCATGGGCAAGCAGGTCATCAGGGTCAGTGGAGATTATGTCGTCTATGGGGATCTCTTTGCGAATTTCATCCAACGCCTATTGTTAATCAAAATGCAGATGTCTTTTTGTTAGCCAGAGAAACGGGGCTTTAGGAGAAACATATGTCACACATGCAGCATACGCACCAGCTCCAGCTCTCTCATACTTGCATACCGGTGCTTTGGATATGAACCATCAAGCAATACAGCCCCGAGGAGGCTTCCGTGCTGCAACTCGCTCACACCCCACCCAAGCAGACCGGATGCTATGGCTACAGCACACACACCAGCCAGTGACCATTTTGGAGATGATGACGATGAGGATTCCTTGAAACCGGTCTGACGCCTTAGCTGATCATCACTGATACTTCTAGCATTAGCACCACGTAAAGCCGTTGTTAAAAAGCCGTGCCGGTTAGCAGAAGGACAACAATTGGTAAGAGCGACAGTCAGTGACCGGCTGAGTGGCTTCGTTGCCCGAGATAAGCGATATGCCGACATGTAGGGCAGGGGTTGAAAAGAAGTGCTTGTAAACCAAGAACCGTAAAAAGGACGATTGGCTTCTAGAATGGTCAGAGTTTGGGTGCCTTGTAAGGGAGGAACCGGGAAGCTTACGAACAAAGTTCACCCCTCAAGTTCTATTTTCTCTTGGCTGTCTAGTCTTCGCCACGAAAAAAAAATGTGTTGCTCGCGTTGCTTACTGGCTGCAACCTAGGCAGGATATTCAGGACACAGACAATGACTTCCACGCTGCTGAAATGGGTTTTGAGCAAGGCAAGTGGCAAGCTGTGTATAGGAGTCGGCTTCTCCGGATGTAATAACCAGAAGACGGCCTCGCTCAGGCTGCCAGCTCAATACCGGTTGTACCTCTCAACTGAACTGCTAATGAGTTAAGAACCACACCTTGCTTCGACCCGCAGTGCGCTGCAGGAACGCAGATCAGATATATGAACAAGAGTGGGATATCTTCGTTCTTGTTGGTGTGCAGCCGGTCGCAACACACAGTGAGCACTTCAGGAGTATGGTGGGGGTGATGAACGTGGTGGGTGGGATATAAGTGAACTCTAGGACCGAGGTTGATACTGAAGAGTCAAACACAAAGGGTAGGGGATAAGACTGAATTGCGGCATGTTAAGTCCCGTTACTCCTGGGTTCGGCTGCCAGACCAGCCCCTCCCCGTGATGAGAGTCAGCGACGGGAGATGGCGGCATTCGTCCCTTTGAAGTTTGAAGCACACGCTTGCTGGCTTCCAGATTTGGATTGGGATGCAGATTGTGTGGAGAAGCGTCGGGGTAAAGCAAGTTTTGGTCAAGACTGTTCAGTTACCGTACCTGGCGCAAGCCAAGGTACCAAATGAGAAAAGACGGGGGCTATGTAGACATGGGGATGTCCCGTGCAAAAGACAATCCCTGATAGGATCCTGGGTAGCATCGCTGAATGGCCGAATCGAGTCATATACTGTCAGAGCGAGGACAAAGTAGATGGTTCGTCCGTGATAGTCTGTTTCCTTTGCTGGCCGAAGCACAGCCGGAAAGTGAGTCAAAAATCGATATATTCCCATAGGTCGCAGTCGCGTAATCCACGCACGGAGTATGACCAATGTTCTTCTGCAGTGTAAGTACATCAACGGTTTTTGATTGCCACATGCCAGTCAGGATGTTGAGGAAAATTGATAATTACCGCGCTCCAGAAAAAGCAATGGTCTAAGAGGGATTGCGGTCCATGGATTAGGCGTCGTTTGTGGTCAGTCACAATTTTGGAAACCCGAAGGCCTTTATACCTGCCTGCTGCAGCCCTGTCCAGCTTGGAAATTTTATAACGTGGAGATATAGGTTGCTTGGTGTGTCTGATCACGTTTGTACCGAGTTCGTTCATATGTCATAGGCATGACAGCATGTTTTCTTGCCGTGACCCGTGTTTGCTCTCCTATCTCCTTCGAGCAACACTGGACATCTTGAGCCAGTATACTATATGCTGGAAACCATTAAGCACCTCATTGGGGCTAATCTCAACCTGAATGATCCTAGCATCTATTTAGGCAATCTTTGTAAAAACTTGTGTTATGTAAGTAATAGGGGCTTCAGCGTCTAACACGGCTAGACCTCTCATCTCTTAAAGTTCTTTCATCAGCTGAAAGCGTCCCAACCTGTGTAACAGGCTAAATGCGCAGAGGTCAGTGTGACCAGGCTATCATCTGCAGCGTCGCTCACTTACATCTTGGCAGTCACACGTGAGAGAGCATGCTACCCTCTGAATATCGCTCAAAAAGCAAGCCGGCTTCCGAATCTGAAGCTGATTGTCTGATTTTCGAGTCTCGCCGCGAAAAGCGATACTCCAGGGTGAAACCGGAGGTAATAGGTCTTACTTACATGCGTATTCTTGGTTATGGCTTTCTTGCTTTCCGACGTTGGGACGAAAACGAATGCTAATGGAAGTAGAAGCAGCAAGGCAGCAAGCGACCCCGTGACGCCTTCTTTCCATGTTTCGGAAGCCGTCAGGCTCGAGAAGCTGCGCAACTTGGTACATAACAGGCCGTGGGTAAACTCAGGTTTCTCTACAGTTCTCGTACACTTCGTACTTGGCATTGTCTGTACAAATTGCTCACAAGCCGTATCCCACGCCACTTTGGCTCCGTACTCCGTACAGATACACAACAGTCACAAATCGTTCTTTGCACAGGGTGCCGGTTTGGCAAGGGAACTCTCAAGAATAGTGGAGGAGTCCACCTATGTTGTCTACGACTTGAGCTCGAGCCTCACATGTACGGCAATCAGGGCAAATACCAGACCGCCCATTGCTGTTGTGGAACAGCCGTTTGGATGGTCGGCCTTGTGCGACGCTTTGGAAGAGGGCGAGAAGCACCTGAGAACAACCGAACTTTACGGACTGAAGCCCCAATGGAATGCCAAGCCCTGCCCCGCTTCCACAGGCATTTCATTTGATGATCAGCACTCTGGTCAACATCTCCTTAACATGATCTCGTCCTTTTTCACAGTTCTTGATCCTAAGCCAACTACTGTTCAAGAAGTGAAACAATGCTGCTTATACTCTATACTCTAGCGTCCTCTAGGCAGAGGAATCGGGGACGGGAGTGTTCTTTAGCGTGGACACCGCCGCATCCGCCGTTAGCACTCAACCTCACGCCGCTCCCACGCACGAGGGTCATGCATTTCAGTCGTTCTCATTTAGCACCTAACGTCTGTTGATTATCTCTCTGGGCTAGATAGCTTCAATGACCCCCGCGCTGGGCAATCCTGCCAATCTCACAGCTCAACCTCCACTACCCGCACGGAGAGTTTGATCTTGCGCCTGTGGACAAACGCTGCCTTCTCAACGTACAAGATCCACCAACCACAGTGGTTGTGATGCCCACGAGGAGACATTGCTGCATCAGTCACCCGGCAATCAACGGTGCAGCTAGTGAACGAAGTGTAGATCAGATCCTAGTCCAGCAACAAGCCTTTGGGGGTTTGTCTGTCCCCGAACCCCATCCCACATACACTACCAAAAAGTCTAGCTTCCCCAATACACACCATGCATCACAAATCTCATCCACAACGAAGCTGAGACATATTCGAAATCAAGAACCTCATATCCTACTTACGGCCACACGAAACCAACGCTACAACCCCCACGCTCGTCACCTACAAACTCCACAGTCCACAACACCATCAGATCCTTACCTGCAAGCCTCCTCCCCAACTCTCAGCTCTTACTTTTCGCCCATACCAACCCCTAACCCATCCCATATCTTGTGAAACGTTGCCTACACAAAGCCCCTTCGGCCTTCTCATTTTATAGCTGGCCCATCCGCCGACATACCAAGGTATTGGTGGTATACTCCCGACGTAAGCCATCCAATTAGGTATCTTTCTCTACCCTCCCCCTTCCCTTGGCCCCGCCCTATACAAACTTTGTTTCCGATTCCATGCTCTCCTGCCACATGCACTACATGATGCAGCAGCCTCACCGAGAAAGGTAGGTACCATGTTACGGCCCCAGGGCATTGGGGGAACATACAGCAGGCAATATGCACTCCACAGAATTCTTCCAGTCGTGTGACGCCCTTCAGCCGAAACATCCACGGGATATTTCACCCACCTTCCTGCCTATGTACTAATTAGTACTCCCAGCCCTGTTCAGGGATATATAGGTAATTTATAATCTCGTTTCACCTACTAGGCAACCCCCAGTGAGTATTTAGGATGTTACGCAGACGACTAAGTGAATATATTTGCTTGTGGACAAACATAAAACTTATTTCACTTTCCTTTCAACTAGTTGTCGCCGGCTGTCTCCTGGCTTGTGTAAGCCACGGGATGTGTATTAGTCATGGAAGAAAAGGTATTCAGATCCATCAAATTAAGAATTCTAGAAAGGTAATCACCTGTCGTCTCTCATCAGACGTGCAGCTGCCCCGCACCAAGCCTGCAATTGAGGACGGCAAACGCAAATTTCAGGGAACGCCATGTCACAGAAGTCTCACCGCTCGAAGAACGAGAAAAAGCGCCGTAGCCGACTAGGTAAAGTCAGAATATAGAATCGGGATGGTTGGACAGCAGACCTGTACTCGGGAAAGAGCACAAATCACAAATCACAAGAGGCGCTAAAGCGAAACGCTATCGGAAGGGCAGTCAAATATTGGGGTCCAATCCTGACCCAGGTATACCAGTTATCATGAGGCTCTTCCGGAGCCAACCTAGACTAAAGTCACATCCGGTACTCCATCCCGCATGCCTTTTTTTTTTTTCAGAAACCAGCGACCCAATACCAATCATGCCCATTTCCGTTAGAAGAAGCCCATTTAGTGACCAGCAGCAGCAAGCGCACGAGCGCGCCTCTGGTCGCGCTCCTCAGCGATGGTGAGCTTGACACCCTTGCCCTTGGGCAGAGAGATCCAGGGCTTCTCGCTACCAATGACGAAGACGTTGCTCTCACGGGTAGCGAAGGTGTTGTCAAGGGCGTCCTTGAGGTGGACGATGCCGAAACCACCATCATGGCGCTCACGGTGGGTGATAACACCGACACGACCCATGTTACGACCACCGGTGATCATGGCGAGGGCACCCGTGTCAAACTTGATGAAGTCGGTGATCTTGCCCGTCTCGAGGTCAATCTTGACAGTGTCGTTGACCTTGATGAGCGGGTCGGGGTAGCGAATGCTATTTTGGGTGTGCTCGTTAGCAAACAGGGGGGGTGAATGGGACATACCAACCGCAGAGATCTCGCTGTGTTTCGAATCGCCTTCACCCCTCGCTGAAGAGGGGATCCGATCGATTCTACCAAAGCTTGGTCCAACGGCTGACAGATGTCGGAGAAACTTACGTTCTCGCATCATGCGTAACCAAGAATGGCACACCACCACGGCCAAGCTGGACACGCTTGACCTTTCCGAGCTTGTACTTGGCCTCCTCATCCGTAATACGGTGGACGGTGAAGCGACCCTTAGTGTCGTAGATCAGGCGGAAGTTCTCGCCAGTCTTCTCAATGGTGATGACGTCCATGAAGCCGGCAGGGTAAGTGATGTCGGTGCGGACCTTGCCGTCGACCTTGACAAGGCGCTGCATCATGATGGCCTTGGTCTCGCGGTAGTTAAGCGCATACTTGAGGCGGTTGCGGACGAAGACAATCAGAGGCATGCAGTCGCGCAGCTTGTGCGGACCAGTCGACGGGCGAGGGGCATAGGCGCCCGACAGCTTGTCGAGAAGCCAGTGAGAGGGCGCGCTAAGGCGCTTCTGGTGCTTCTTCCTGTTCGTCGGTCGTTAGCATCTCGAGATTTCGAAGAGTTGCAAAATTGTTGGAGATCGGTTTGCGGGCAACGAGCTCGATAGCGCAGCCACCGCAAAGAAATTCCAGGTCTAAGTGGAATTTGTGACGATCCTAGAACACGTAGGAACGTAGAGGTAGGAATTTTAATCACTTACGGTCCTCTGGCCATCTTGGTCGATCTTGCTGTCGATGTGCTGGTCGATGGAATGTCGAAAGGCCAGAAGTGGGAGCGAGGATATCAACCGGGGAAAATTGGAATTTGTGGCCGAGCCCTAGCGGAATTGGTGGGGATTTGAGGCGGTGGGGGCTGGCAGAAAATTGACCTGTGAAGCCCGTTGAGCACACATTGTACACCAAGGGTTAGGGTTGCCACAATCTGACCCTCAGTTTCTGCTCAGATCTGTCAACCTACCGGTCTGATATCCATACTTCAATGTCTTCCAGTCAAAACCAGTCGTTGAGCGCATAACAAGAAGATTTTTGCATTTAGGTACATTATCACGTGATAATTTAACATTGGAGATGCAAGGTTATCACTGAGGTGATATATCTTACTGACCAACAGGTAACGGCAATTAATCAAGTTTTGCATTCCATGTCAAGCAGAGATCGCTCCCTATTCTACTCTTATATGTTGCGGTAACTTGATGAATCCCTTGAAATATCTCTCTCACAACTAGCTGTGCCAAGATTAGGCATGCAGCACCCTTAAAAGTATAATAATAAGCAGTAAGCCAACCGAAAACACCATATGTATGTCTGTAGAGATGGTAATGTAATTGTTAAAGAGCACAGTCGGCCGCCCATCCCATGACGTCCTGCGTTCAGGTGTTGTGTGAAATCTTCTGACCGTAAAAAAGAAACATGCAAAGTGCTGGGTAGTGTATGCTTAGCCTCAGATAAGCATACAAGAAGCAAGATAACTGGGACTTCGGTGTGGTTAAATAACGACCACAATGGAAACAAGAATACTGTGAAAAAGAAATGCAATTAAGACGGTGCCCATCCAGGATTCCTTAACCTTGAGGGGAACACCCCAGTAACACCGAAGCCTGTGTGGCGAGAATCCTCCTGAGGAGGTTGGATGCTAGGGAGTCTGGGCAGCTCAGGTAGGACAGTGCTTGAGCTCTCTTCTCGACTTGCCACCGCTGAGGTGGCTATAGAGGAAGGAACGGGTTGTACAGGAGCAGAAGAATGACCCCCGCTGCTCACAGCAGTACCGACAGGTGTGACATCCATTTCGGAAGTAGTTCCAGTAGGTCTTCCTGTTGTTGCCCTAAGGAACGCCGCAGAAGACGTCGCTCGACCAGCGCTAGCAGCGATAGAAAGTTCGCTTCCAGGGACAGCGCTGTTGCCGCTCAGATCGAACAATTCGTTTAAGGCGGGCAATGACTCTGTTGACCCATACGCACTGAGCGTTTTCTCAGTCATGGGTTGTCTCTGTGATACCGGCATTTCCTCCTTCGAGCGAGACCGGTTCAGGTGGTGGTGATGATAAGATTTGCGGTCAAGAGACATCCTAGCAGCATTGTTTATGAGAGGCTCAAGGACGCTGGCGCTAACAGTGCATTTCCCACTACCGCCAGCAGCGCGGGCAGCCTCTTTAGCCAACATATTGGCTTTCTCAATCTGGGCGTAGATCTCCGGATACTTATTCCGAACACGGTCTCGGAGGTCCGTTGGCTGGCGGCTTGAGAGGTGGTAGTTGGGGTCACGTTGGATGCGCGACCAAGATGCACCATACTGACGAAGCCCGTCAAGGATCTCATCGTCATCTTGCTGGGTGAACGGCCGGCGCTTGCGACGATGAGATTTCTCAAAAGGACCATGGATGCCCAATTGTGCGAGATCCTCGAGCTTCTTGCGATGTGTCCTGCTCTTTCTACGCTTTGGTTGCTCATCAGAGTCCGGAGGACCAGATGGCTCGGTCGCGTCTCCCTCTTCACCTTGGATCAAGATATTGCCAAGGTCTGCCTTGTTTTTTGGCTTCGCATCGTCCTTCAACCCCTTGCTCCCATTCGTAGGACGTTCGTCGTCAGTTGTCACTCGCAACTCGTCTGGGCAGCAGGTTCTGAACCGATCCTTCAAGTCACCAGCAGTCCGGCCGTTGAACTCAAAGTCGGGATCCTCAAGGATGCTGGTCCATCTTCCTACACCATAGCGGCTCACACCAAGCAGCAGATTGTTGGTCTCCTCTTCAGTCCACTTCTTCCTTGGCTTCATGGCACGTCTTTTTGGTTTTGTAGTCGTAGTTGGCTTCGGCTCTTCCTGAGAAACAGCGGCAGGGGCGGAGCGGTCTTCGGGACCACTGGCGACAGTATTGCTTCCAAAATCTTTCAATGACCCAAAATTGAACGTTTCGCTCTCGCCAAGCGGCGCCGAGGCGATAGGGGGGAAGACTGCGGGATCGGGCGGGGGTTGCACAAGCGGAGGGACAATCGGGGGCAACTGCTGCGTGGACTTCCGTTTCTTAGGCAGTTTTGGTAGCTGAACAAAGTCATCTTTGGCATTAGGCGTGAGATGCCGTTTCTTAGAGCCATCTTCTTGCGTTTCAGGGGGAACATCGTCTACGATCTTGCTGAGCGGAATCCCTGGAACTGCTGGCTCCGACTCGCTGAGCAGTAACTGGAGGGGCACGACAGACGCGGTAAGCAGGGCGCTTGAGTTATCGTCTGACCGAGGGGGCGGTCTCGTGAGATGGTCGTCACTGGCAGCACGACGCGGCGTAAGTCGAGTTGGGATGGCAATGTCTACCTTACAGCTGGACTTTAACTCTGGCTCGAGCGGCGGGAGCGAGATGGGAGGACCCGGCGCCGCAGTCGAGGACGAGGACTGTTGGATGGGCGGCAAGGCCTCAGGCTCAGGGCCGTTGAGGAGGTGGATAAGCCGTGGCTCGATGGTGGCCATCGTGGAGCAATGGCGAGAGAAAGGAGGGCATTGGGACGTGAGCAGGGCGCTGCCCGGCGAAGGACGAAGAGCGGGTGGAGATGACGCGTGCAGTGACGGGCAAGCGGATGACGAGAGCGACGAGAGTGACGACCTTCCGTCGTTATGTTGGAGAGAGCTTTCTTGATGACTGCGACCGCCGAACTCTAGCAGTGCTCCTCGGCGGCGTTGTGCAGCTTCACAGTCATTGCGGCTCCTGGCCGGTGTTCTCCCCTGAAAGGAAAGGTTGACAGGTCGGGGGGAAGCTGAGCCGACCTCAGGCGAGAGGATGCCCGGGTTAAAAAAAAGGGCCCGCCGTTATTCCACGCGTCCCAGCGTGTGTCTAATTTAGGAAAGTTGCATGTAATTTACGGTATATTACCCGTACCAGGTCATCCCTATTCGTACCGCTGCTTAGCATTCCCACAGCAATCTCTGCCTCGATGGCTTTCATAGCAGGTACAGATACCTCTAGAAGTCCCACATACAATACCACATGATCTCATTGTCTACATACCTGAGATAGGTATTTGGTATCCAAACAGCCTTCCATGGGGCATAGGCTTGTGAGAAGTGCACTTTGTCCTCCTCAGCATGATTGTTTGGTGGGATTGGGCTTTGTCAATAATACCGGTTTCGTGAGCTGACGGACAAAATTACGAAGTACACACCAGCCCTTGGGGTGCTGGGCTTGCTCAGGCTGCCGAGCCCCTCAATCGCTTCTCGAAAACGAACAGCACGTATCTCATGATCTCTGATCTTCGCATGAGGGTATTGCGAGACCACACATTTTGCTCAAATGCTCAGCAAACATTACCAACTTAAAATGGGCAGCGATTGACCATTTTCAATTTCTTCATGATTACTTATCTATAACTATGCACGCCGTCAATTGCATTACTTAGGTAGGTATCCATATCCAAGAAACCATGAAGAATTCGCCCGCCCATTTATGTACCTGTGTGTTACAGTGATAGTGAAATTAAGACACTTTGTATGCACTAAATACAAATCATCCAGGGTTGATCATGTGGATGCAAAAATGAACGGAAGATAAGATGGTCTAGACGGCGAAGAACAGAGCCGCAAGCACGGCCGGCAAGCCAAAGACTACGACATTGCGGCTGGCCCCAGCGGTGACAGGGAAAGTAGTGACAGGGCCAGGAGCACTCGAAGCATGCGGGATGCCAGCCGACGGAGTTGGGTAGATGGGCACAGGCTTGACAGTATCGGTGCCAACCGAGTCGGTACTGCTCGAAACTGTAATGGTGGTGAAACTGGTGGCAGTGACGCTAACAGTCGACGTTGTGTCAACCTCAGACTCATCCTCAACACCCTTTGTCGCAACTGCAGTCGGGATGGCCAGCGACTCGGTCACCACAGCAGAAGAGGAAACCTCTGAAATCGGACAGACGGTCGTGGTAACAGCCACCACCTCGGTCGTGACTTGGCCAATCTTGCTGGGACAATCCGTAACCGTCACAGGGCAGCTTGTAATAACATACGTCTTGGTGGAGTAGATTGTCGAGGTCGTCCAGCCAGCCGGCAACTCGTTAGTCTTCGGAGCAATGGTCTCGGAAGAGACAGTCTCGATCGCACTCGTCTCAGAGCCGGTAGGAGTGACGGGACAAACTGTTGTAGAGATTGCGATGGTTTCGGTGACCACGCGCGCCGGGCAGTCCGTCACAGAAGCCTCGCACGACGTCACAGTGTAAGTTGTTGTGGCGTAAATGGTGGAGGTCGTGTAGCTCTGAGAGGCCGTGATAATGGGGTCTCCCGAAGCAGTGGCAGTCGACTCGCCTGAGGCAGTCTCAGCAGGTTCATCAGAAGTAATGCCCGTAGGCTCAACAAAGCCTGTGGTGGTAGGCTCGTCCGAAACTGTTACAACCGCGCTATCCGAGGTCGTGGTTTCGACAGCACCAGTGGATGAAGCAGTCGAGGTTGACACGCCAGGCACGAGAGTTTGAGTGGCCGAAGGCAGAGTCTCTGTGGTGCTAGTCTCATCATCGCAATATTCCTCGTCATCACCTTCTTCGTCGTCGTCGTCATCTGTAGGAGTGCTGCCAGCCCCGGCGCTGCTTGTGGTTGAAGAGACATCAGGAGCCAAAGTGGCTGTACTGGAAATAGACGTGCTGGTCACGGGATCGTCGGTGGCTGGGAGAGCAGTATCCGTGCTAGTGGTGGTGGCAGATGACTCGGTCACCGTCGCAGCATTTTTACTGGTGTTGGTAGCAAACTCCTCGGAATCACTAGCAGTAGTTTGGGTCGACGTAGCATCGTCCGTAGGATAAACAATATCATCGGTAGTCGTGGTGCTGACTGTTGACGTTGAGGTACTGCTAGTAGTCTCTATGGCGCTGGTGGAAGATGCAACAGAAGAGGAGCTTGACGTAGACGTGCTCGAGCTGGTCGTGCTGGTCGTGCTGGAGGAGCTGGTCGCGCTGGTCGTGCTGGAGGAGCTGGTCACGCTGGTACTTGTAGTGGTGCCAGTGCTGACAGTGCTGGTGCTAGTCACCGAGGTCGCGCTAGCGCTGGCGCTGCTGCTGATGATGGTCGTGGTTGACGCAGGCGAAGGGTAGCCGACCCGGACGCAGAGTACCTGACCGATCTCAATCCTGCATTCGGCGTCAAAGTTGTTGTATTCCAGCAACTCATGGAAGTCCAAGCCATAACGGTTGGCGATGTCATAACAATAGTCGCCGCTCTTGACCGTATACGACTTTACACACACAGGGGTGGCTGTCGGAAGCACGCTCGAGGTGGTGGTAGTTGCGGGAGGAATAAGGGAGTCGCGAATATACTTATAGAAAGTCTTGCCGTATTTGACTTCACTGCCGTAGTAGGCGTCCCACACCATGACACCTCCGAAAGCCTCCTTGTTCTTGTACTTATTGATCTGGGTGACAGCGTCCTCGGGGTCAAGATAACCTGAAGCGGCCGTGGCAGAACCAGGGAGACCGATAAAGATCTTGGCATTCTTGCTCTTAGTGGTCTCGAGCCATGAAGCCCAAGCATCGAAGTTGATGTTGTTGCCGTGGCACTGTGGGTTGTTGTAAAATTGCACGAACAAAGCATCGAACTCACAAGAGGCTATGATCGGCTTCATCTTCGCCCATTCGTCGTTCAAAGGGCACTCAGGGGCCGCCGTAATGAGATACTTCTTGCCGCTTGAATCGCTGGCGGCAAGCTCACGGAGTCTCTGAACCATAGCGATGTAGCCACTTGGGTCGGCTTGTGAGAAATCAGTCAGCATTATGAACTGCGCTACAATGATGACGATGGTGACTCAACCCAAGAACTGCGACGTTGGACTCAAGGACTTACCAAACTTATGCTCAATATCGAAGTCGAAGCCATCAAAGACAAAGTACTCCTCGCCCTCATCAGCACCTTCGTAGTAGTCATCAAAGGGCCTTGGCTTTCCGGCGAGTGTCCATTGAGGGTTGTATGGGCCGAAGGCGTTCCAGACGAAGTCTGCGAATTCCTGGCCAGCTTGGGCATTCGAGATGCTGTAATCCGCACCAGGAGAACTATACACGCCGCCAATAGACAGCAGCACCTTCTTTCCCTTCTTCTGACAGTGCCTGATGTCGGCAGAAATCAAACCGCATTCTTTGAGGAGTGGCGAATTGTCACCCTTGTCATTCTTATAGTAGGCGCTAATACAGTGAGAGCCGAAGTTGGTGCCCGGGTATCCAAGGCCGGACGGGTCATTCTCTGGAGACTGATTGACGAAACCAATGGTGACATAGTCGAAGCCGTCTTGGTCGCAGAAGTCACGGAGACGGACGTTGCCTGCTTGGCCCCAGTAGACATTGACAGCAGGGGTGGCAAGGGCTGGGAGAGCGGCCAGAGCGGCCACGGCCACAGATCTGGTGAACATGACGGCGTTCAAACTTAGAAATCTGGAAAGGAGTGGACGGGATATACACAAAAAGAAAGACTCTAGGCCAAGGATGGCCGTCTGGAGTGATGGATAAGGAGCGACAGGCGGTGCTGAGAGCACACAACGAGAGGACGCAAACGAGACGCTTGCAGCAGAGGGAGAGCACGCCGTCTGGTTTTTGGTGTTGACGTGGTGGGATAGAACCTAGAGTCGCGGAACAGACTCGGGGCAATGTAGGTTTATAGTTTGTCCATCTGGGAAGCAACGGCATCGAAGGAGTGGCCGGGTTCTCGGGGGGATACTTCCCCTGTCCTGATCCCACCACCACCAGGATTGCTTCCCACCCCCAAGCTTGACATATCCACTTAGTGACAGCATGAGCAAAGAAAAGGAGATTAACCTGCTTTAGGTGGGTATGGAAAAGTGACCGGATAGTCCGCTTTCGTGCTATGAGGACAGTCTCAATGAAACGCTGTTGAGTCGACAGACCGCTGAGCGCCAACCAGACCCGGAAGCAACCCTTCTGGTTCTTCGTCCCCAGCACTGTTTACACACATCCTCAGGGGCCATCCCAACGCTTCTGGGCAAATAACACAGCGAAGATACTGCCCTTTTCATGTCTGACAGAAGGACCATGGCAAACAGCTACGGCATCCGTTCCGTTGAAGTAGCTCGAGACAGGCAATCGTCCATGCTCTGGTCATCTCCCCCGCTCTCTTCTCTCCTCTCTCTGCCCATCCCATCAGCCGGGATGTTCCCTCGTCCCATAATGTGTTTATTTCCTGACGAATCCTTCTGCAACGTACTGGCGGCAGGCAACGGGGCGCAGATATGCGTGCTGTGGCGATATTGTCGCAAGGAATATCCCAACATGGTAGGCGTCCCTGCCAAGAGAATGCAGAAGTTCTCTGCATCCCAAGCCCTCCATGGTTGAACCAGGTAGACCGTTGGGTGATGGCTAGTCAGCCAACCAGAGCTCGCAGAAAAGTCTGTTCTCACAGTTGCTGCCTGGAGAACTGGAGAAATGGTACCAACCCGCGCTCGCTTGGCCATCACATCATTCTCCTATTTGACACCATATCTCGCTGAATCCTCCATCAGGGTGTTGGCCGTCGATTCCATGCACTACTCTCGTCGCCTCTGTCCGTCTTGCCTGCGCGCATAAGTATTTTGATTGACGCAGAAAGATGGGCTGCCCGTTGTCGTGGCTGTCGTCTTACAGGGCTGAACCTGATCTCCTCAGCGTTTATGAGGCTCTTCTTGGTGCAACTGGTTTGTCGATCTGAATGCCTCGGCATCTCCACACTACCGTGGTAAAGGCGCTGCCTAGTGGGTGGAGCCATGCCTAGCGGGTGGAGCCATTGAGCCCTATGGATGGCTTGTGGAGCATTGGAGCTACAACCTGGCCTACGTTGCTCTCAGTGGCTGGTTTCTGGGCTGGAAAAAGCCCAAACGAAAAAAAATCAATTTACCCGCCTAAGGAATCAGGAGGATGGGGGAGGGGAAAGAATATTTTGAATATTTTGAGACCTCAGGAAAGCCAGCTTCATGTCAGCGAAAGGGATTTTCGCAGACGGGATTGACTTTGAATCCTAGGGTTTTGATATCCAAAGTCACCAATCCCTCTGGGGCGGCCCTGTTCCGTACCCTCTCTGGCATTGGGAACCCTAGCGGGGACTTGAAGTTTTTCCGGTTCTGGGCCTTAGAACTCGGACTCTAAGCTCAGAATACCGTTGATTCAAGCAGTTCCCGAGACAAAACTACCAAATCGATGAATGAAACAAAAAGCCATGCCTTAAAGGCATCGTAGCTAGAAATAATACAGACGGAGTTTCGAAGCTGCTCTAACCAGTTGGAAACGGTATTTTAGGAGTGAAACAGCTTGCCAATCAGTTCGTTCAATCTCGCTAAAAGGAACTGCACCAATCGAGAAATGCCAAAATTTGGGGAGGAAAGGATCAACAACCGGTTTTCTCGAACTATGTTCTCCGAAAACCAAAGGTCAAGGTAAAGCGATGGCTCGAAAGAGAGGTAATCGGGGGAAATGGGGAACAGTTGGTTATTGAGCACCCATCATGTGTTGATGTTCCAGAGAGATGCCTCCTGGCGGGTGCAGCAGTGCTTCTGCAGGGTCCTGCTATGCGCCGAGGTAACGGCCCGCAATGCATTCACCCATGATGGATGGAATGGGGCGGGGCTCCCTGCTAGTAAGCCCTTTTCCCTTGGCTCTTGACAACTCCTTTCAGCCTTGGGTTGTTGTTCTCGTCCGTGTCATTGATCAGCAGAGCTATGAAACAACAAATTCGAGTCCAGCGCCATGCGGAAAGCTTCCAAGGCCACTGCTTTACTGCTTATTCGATGCTGCTCACTCAGTAAGTCATACAGGTGCTTTATGATTCTATGCTGTGACCCTTCCCACATGTCTACCTGAGTCATCTGTATCAAAACACAACTTGGACCCTGTCTCTCGAGGGAACGTTGCTTCCAGATTTAGAGGCCGGCAAAACTTCTGTGGTCACAAAACTACGAGTACGCTACAGCAATGTAAGTTCTCTGAAATATAATTGCCATGGTAATCGCATCCTCTAACGCCACTTGTCTTTTTAACCGTACAAAACATCTCATAGGCTCCCGTTTCTTAACATTATCAGGTATCATGTTATGCCAATCAAAATGTCGCGCTGGTGACAATCGTGATTGCCGATACAATTGAAGATTAAAATTTTAAGGATTCAGCCGGTTTGTAAAGTGTCATCTTGTTATTTTCCTACGATTTTAAGTGGATATCGTACACGAACATACTCCAACCCTTCTGTCAATTCGATGCAAGTTGGCTCACTGTGACGAAGATAACCCCCATCTAGCATGTGCTACTTGGTAGTTGGCTTTTTGAACAGGTGTGAGACTGTGCAATCTCTTGGAGTTTTCCGTGACATTGGTATTTTACTGTGGTAATTTGATTGTCTCATTCCCACAGAAGCATCATACGTGATGATAATCACCCATTGTTTCCAACTCCTGCTTCTAAACGTTGTGAGCCTAGTGAAGGATATCATCACATTTACACATATGCATACAGCTTATGGTGCTGGAATTCGAGTGTGTCAAAATTTTGGCTGCTCAGTTGGATGTACCCAGCTTTACTAATAATCCGTTGCACCTATGGCATAGAAGTGAGCCAGGAAAGTTGGAGTAATTCGGATTCAACACTTTGGTCACTTGAAACATTCGAAGTGGAGTGCGAAACACGAAAGAGATAGTCCATGCGGACTCTCGGACCGGTGGTGTAACGACCCAGACAGACCTCCTGAGATGGGTTCGATGGTTTCCAGGCTGCTGGATTGAGAGACAGGAGTTCTCACAAAACCAAAGTGACCGTTGTGGTCACCAGTTGGTAAGCAACTGTTGTATTAGTGACTAGAGTGTTTTCTTGGGCCAGATGGCCCTACTTGGAATCTACATACATCTCATGCATTCTTGTGGTTTCCCTTCCTTCTTCCTCAACAGCACAGACTGCTGAGAGTCAACATCCTTGGGTGTTGAGGAATACTTTCCCAATGTTCGGCTGTTGGGAGCGGATATCCGAGTTCGATGGGTCATAACCCCCTTCTACTCCGATCAGTGAGTTGCACGGAAGCTACTCTCCCAGATAGTCATTGTTAACCGTGACAAGTGGCCCCAAATCATAGTGCACTACCAACCACCTTCTATGCATCAACATCTTCTACATACTCACAATAACAAAGGAATGGAAACTTGCAACATGTGGGTAGCTGCTAATGATGGCACCAAGACTGTTGTCATCAATGTTCAGGGAGATTTTTTGAACGACCCGTTTCTGATAAGCTTACTTATTATCTAAGCTATAGACGCTCTAGGCTAGCCCTTTGCAGCTTCCATACTAACACTTGTTATATATCTTACTCCCTGGAAGTTTGGAGGACCGCATGGAAGAATATGAACTTACAAAGTTTCTGCCGAGGCCAATTCCAGGAGTTGTAGTCGTCAAGTCCACTGAAATGCGTAGATGAAAATGGCTCACAAAAGGACTTTTGTAAGTGGGTAGAGATTATTAGTTTATCCTATAGACGGCGAAACAAAGCGCTCATTTCTTAATCCATGCCAACAGTTTACCCATATTGAGTCACTTAGGCATGGCCGTCAAACACCCTCTAAGGAGAACCTTGAACATACGCTCGTTAATTCCAAAAAGATAATCTTCAAGATTTGAACCACCCAAAACAGGCATGGCCACAAACGTAGAAAATTGTGACAGTGCAAGGTGCCTAGTGGGCATGCTGATAACAAGTTAAACTTCATAAACACAACACACCGTATGCCATACAGAGCCAAACTTGAAAAGCCAGGACCCCCAAAAAGTATAGAACCAAAACGCAAATAAAAAACTGAAGCAGAGGCCAGACGTACATTTGGACCCAAGATAGACAAAAGAGGACCTCCCTTTTATCGAAATCGAAAGCTTCAATGGGATTGCCCAGCGTCTTCGGTAGCTTTTCAATACTGACACCAAAACTCCCCATATCCCGCTCCTCCAGGAGCAATTCTCACTGCTCGCTATGAGAACTCCAGCCCGTCGTCTATTTGGCTTACCTATGTTTAAATCATGTCTCGTTAGGTCCAGCAAGGGTGTTTGAGAATGCCGTGTAACTGCACAGAGTGCCTATCTACCTACATCTTTTAAGATTCCGCTTGAGCGTCCGAGCGATCGGGAAACCATGATAAAACATTGTCAGTCAGCTGGCAAACCGCGACTTCGACCAATTTTCAACATCTTTGCATTGAGTATTTCTTTTGCTCCTGTTTTTGCACGAGACCAATAAAACTTTGTTTGTTTTGGGCTTCTGACACTTCAGTCATAGCAGTCACAAAGGACAAGGTATACCTAGCTAGGTACCTACGACTCGCTGATACGCGCCCTATCCCTCACGCGCGTGTGGGACTGTTCTTGTAAATCCTCCCACTGCATGGCCACCTGAGGTCAAGCCGACGTATCCCACGTCGGAGGAACCGGGATGGTCCATAGGCGATTTCCAGCAAGATGGGGAGGTTGCACAACCTCTTGGGATAGCCCCGCGTGTTCAAGCACATCGTTAACAACCTACCGACCGAGAGCTAGCATATGGGTGAACAGAACACCATCTCTGGTAGGCTATGGAAGAGGCCGTCATGCGCCCATTGCGAGGGTATTCCTTGGCATGTACCTTGGAATCCGATCCGATAGAAAACGCCTATTTTTAGGTCGGCACTTCATCCTAGAAAGGCCCGATACTAGGAGGGAAAGGTTGGCGTCCACAACCCATAGTCGTATATGCATAGCTAGGAAATGTTCTAGATAACCACTGGTGATGAATGCTCGCAACGCATCCAAGCAAGGGAAATGGTAGTTCTCTAAAAAGCGAAGAGTTCTGATCAAATCAAATCTTGAAAAGGGTGCTGCCCAGATGCATGACGCCGAGGGCGAGATGGGATGGGTGTTTTTTGTGCAAACAAAACGGTTGGCGGCGATCCACTGTGCCAAATGGGTTCGCCCCACTTCCAGAAGGGTTGAAACATTAGCTGGCAGGCGAAAAATGCGACCCTGGAGGCCCAAGCTCAAGCTTCTCCTCCATTGATTACCAAAACTTTCTTTCGTTGCGGGTTAATATAGACAGCGATGGCATCGTTTTGCACCGTGTAACGTGTGTAGATCTAGTTTATCGATAGCCGGGCAGAGGGAAGCATTGTTACAAGAGAACGTAAGCATACTCTCCACTTGCATGCCAAGACCTGCTGGCTCCCTCAGGCTAGCTCGGGATACGAGCCAAGGGGATCAAGTGGAGCCCTCTCTCCTGAGATTGAACCCCTGCTTTTTTTGGTGCCAGTGAACCGACCTGACCGCGAGAGAACGCTCTCACTCGTCGGCCCATCGTCCTCTCGCCATCCTACTCTCCGTGACGACCTTACCACCTTGAAAGCCAACTCCCAAATTCACTCGTTTCTTTCCAGCCTTTCTCCGCTCTCGCTTGCTGCTTATTTTGGTTCTTTATTTTACCTTTTTCCCATTCACATTCACCTCTCCTTAACACGTTGGTCTTTGTCAACAACCACCAGACACTGTGCTGTGTTTCATTTTGGGCGAGTCACACAGCGGCAACAAACTCGCAAATTCAGTTGCGACAAACAGTTGGCCGTACCCGACCGTATCAACTCATCGGCGGAATTAAGAGAAGCGCCAGCTTGGAGTGCCTTCCGAGTCGCCGCTTCGTTTCTTACTTTGACCGTCTGACGTTTCGCGACGACTACTTGCGGACACCGACTAGATCGGCCACACGCCGAATTTTGTCACGATGAAGCTAAGGGGGGCGCTCAAGCTCCTCATTGTGGGCCTTTCGGCCGCTTCTGTTGCTGAGGCCACCTATGTCAACATTTATCGCGACAGCCGCCACAAGAGGTCGCTTCAGCGCAGGCAGGATGACGACGAGGGGAACGATAGTTTGACCCTCACGCTCACCACTGCCCTTCCTACGCTAACAACTGAGCCCACATTGCCAACCAGCACCCGTTCTCCTCCTCAGACTTCTAGCACATCCTCATTACCAACATCGACTGAAGAGACGACCGCAACCCGGACGACCACTTCCCCCACAGATGCGCAGACGTCGCCTACCGAAACTGCTACGGACTCTGGGACATCCTCCGTACCAGGGGAAACATCAACAATCACTGACAAGACCGAGAAGCCGAAACCGACGCCCACTACGATCACGAGTACCTACTATGAGACGATCACCAACACTGATGGTTCAAAGGTCACAAAGACCCACGAGGTCGTCACCACGCAAACCCCCGATCTCGCAGATAGCGACGATGGCAAGAGCGAGTCGGGCATGTCAACCCAGACGCGCAACACTGTGATTGGCGTCGTTGTCGGCATCGGCGGCGCCATTGTTCTCGGCGGCCTGGCATTTGTTGTCTGGAGGATCTGGGGCCGCCGCCGCAACCAGGAAGAGAACGAAGTGCTGATGGATTACGGCAGCCCGGTTGAGAAGCCTGAATCAGGCGGTTCCTTGAGCGGCCGCACTCCTTTCCAGAGTACGCTTGAGAGCTACCACGCGCCGACACACGTGAACCAGGCATCGAATTTTTAAAGAAAAGCGAACGGTTCCCTCTGCGGTATAACTAATGGGGTTTCGTCGTCGTCATTGTCGTGCCGGGTTTCATCTCTGGGTCATCTCTCTGTCGATTTAAGCATGCGTCTCATACGGGAAAGCCTGTTTATGGAGTTTTCAACGGGATCTATATTGTGGCATTTTCAACCATTTGTCGTTTTTTACGGGCAAGTCAGGGTTCATAGTTAGGTGGAGGGCTAATCGTGCTGGGAAAGGGCATCGGCAAGCATTCGGGCCAGAGCCGGCCTTAATGTCATTTGGGCGGAGGAAGATGTCGTCTCAAAGTTCCGACATACGCCAATGTTTCGAAAATCAAGTGCGTATCTTGGAGCTCATTTGAGATGGTGTTTGTACAGCGTTCTGGCTCTTGGGTATTTGTTCGACGCCGTCGTGAGCCGGCGAATAGTCCGACGAGATGGACAACTGGAAGACTTTGACGAATGACACTTGCTTCTTGTTCTTCGTCTCATGATCGGATGCCCTTCTCTTCCGTCGCATGGGAGGTTTTGGGTCAGGTTTGGATGTTCAGCCGGTGTCTTGTCCGTGAGAGCAGGATCACGAAAATAGCTAGCGCCCTGTAGCACATTTTAATACAACACTCATCCAACAAACCTTGTAATTGTTTTTTCATCAGCTGTCTTCTTACCTACTCATTAACCAATGGTGCAACAAAATCGTGAATGCCTCGACCCCCAGCGATGATAAGCCGGTTCGGCAGATCTCCGGTCACGTGGCCAACATGACTTACACCCCTGGGGGACTCGGCGCTTGATGGCATCTGTCTCATGATAGTTTCATCGTCGGCACTTAGCTATTAGATAGTCCTCTCTGGCAGTTTGCTTGGATTATGGAGCAATAGCGTTAGGGACCGTGCGGAGATCGGCACGAATATAAAACTAACAACAGAATTAAAGTCTCCAATAACTGTCCTGTTGGCTTTCTTGATGATGCTCCTGATGTCCATTCACACTTGACTATCAATCTTCAGGTAGAGAACAAGCCCCAAAAACGCAGGCATAGTTTGGACGCCAAATATCCCATCTTTACGGAACCTCTACGCCACAGTGCTCTATGCTCGTCTAGGTTGAACGCTACACCCACAATGAGACTCGATGTCTTCGTTTTTTTCACCGTCAATCTGGCATTTACAGCGTTAGCGTCGGTATCTCCAGCCATCGATTTTGCGAAACGAAGACAAGGTGAATTATTTTTCAGCGGTAGCGCGATTCTTCCCCGACAAGCAGTTGGTCGCTTTAATCTTCAGACCTTCACAGGGGCCCTCGGAGGAGTCCCAGCGCCAGCCATCACGAACTCGGGTGATCCAGAACGACCATTTGAGGTGGATGGAGATACCTTTGTATGCCATCATCGCCATTATCGAAGCTCACCCCGAAGGACACGGGAGAAGGATAGAGGAGCGGGGCTAACGTGCTGCTGCTTCACAGCCTGACTTCCGTTCAGCTTCAGAGAGAGCCTGTGACAGACAAAAGAATGCCTGCGCAGACTTAGCCAACAACGGGTCTGCAAACTTCAAGGTCGGAGACTGCGACCAGCAAAATGGTAAGTCGTTATCACTTATCTTCATCGACGGTTTATTGACTTGTTTTGGATGCTTCAACTTCTTATATTTCTACCTCTTTGTTGAGTTTCGCACCCCTCTTTGGGGCTTGGCTCAAGTCTTGATTTAGTTCCCGTATCTACGTTCAAATTAACATCCGGCTAACAACATCGGTTGCTTCACAGAACGGTGTAAGAGCGTGGCAGCTGCAGCAACAGTCACCTCATTTCCGGTGTTTGTTGGATCAAGTGCAGAGTATGATTTTTTCTGTGATCCATGATGGTGTTTGATGAACAGTCTTGGTAGAATTCAAGAAAACTGCCTATATTTCTTTCAATGTATTTGATTAGGTTGGTCCTGTTTTCGGATAGGACATGGTCTGATGTTTTGGTTGGGATCGGCAGGCGTATAATTACCAAGATTTTCGATGAGTTGGTGTTTGAATACATTCTAAACGTCAGCTGCAGCTGGGTCCTCGGAACACCAATCAAGTGCTGAAGAATTTGACTGGAGGAAAGTCATCTTTCTGACCGGCTCCAACCCATTATCGTGGACAAGGTCTACTTGGCCATCCAAAGCTTCTGGACTAAGACAGCGAGGTAGACGGGGTAGAGGATGTATATATAACTTCCAAGGCAGGTAAGCATGCGAAATAACAAAAATATTAATGCATTCCTTTACATAGCTGTCCCAAACTGGGTATAGGTCCGTTGAGAAAGGCTCCTCACAGCCTTCACATCCTCCTTACCTGCTGCACCACGTATTTGGCGGTTCCAAGTCCTCCAATGATAATAGCTGTGCTATACCAGCCAATAGCCTTACTAGTCCGCGAGCCTTGACCATACTTGGCTTGGGCTGGACAGCGTCGAGTTTCCATTGTGTTCTATTGTGCTTCTTCTGCTTCTCGAGATCTGTCCTGGAGCGCAGCGACCTTCGTTGCGACTGGGCCCTGAATCCGATAATTTGGGCCTGAAGTAATGACGGACATCAGACCAAGGGTCTCACCGAGCGCCAGCATATCGGCGCTGGTCCGCAGTCCGTGCAGCCCCCCACGTGGTGGCTCCGAAGGCTTCTAGCCCAGCATCCAGTTCCCAGGCCCAGATGACCACTGTCCAGGGAACATGCATGCCACGTTGCCAGGCCAGACAGCCGAGCGCGGGACTCGTGGGTTAGCACCCAAAATGCTCAGAAGTGCATGCAGATGAGATGCCGGGAGGGGCGCGTCGCGGGCGCGTCCGTGATACCTAACTAAAGCTATGGCTGAATCACTAGGCAACTGTCGCAAACGGCAAGAAAAATTGGGGTCGGCTGCTTGACGCCTCTACTAATATAGAGACTGTACTATTCACGGCACCGATTTTTGTCGCAAGTTATATTGAGGCAAGGGAGATGAGGAGTGTTTTAGTGCAGCGTTTGCAGCAATTGGATGCAACGGTCAGGTACAGCGATGGCAGCAAAGCATCATGCCCTGGGGATTATCACTATTGGCCGAATCTGTAGTCAAAGAGCATGTGAGTGGATCGTGCAGGGGGGCGGCGCTTCCATCCAGCCAGGTTCGCTGGCTGGCTGCTTGGCTATGGAATGGTTGCCTTTCAAGTTCCATCTCATCAACTTGGCCAAGCAGAAAAATTAATTGTTGCCAACAAAGACATCCATCTTGGCTGCTTTCCCACCGTTCGCTGGCGAGTCAAACCACAAGCCGAGCGTGCATTTATCGTGTGTTCGTCTTACTTTCTGGTCTTTGACAACCCATCAGAGCATCCTGTCTATCCTGTGTCGGCAAGTCGGCCATTCTTGCGTATTCTTTCAACCGTTGAGCTGTGGCAGCAAGTGCGTGTCTTGATGGGCCTGGGAACTCTTGGTCTTTCGTTTTTCGACTACCTGTTGCTCTTTTAATTCACGCGGGGTGCAGTTGCGAATAGCACCTTACCATAGGTGCTGCATTACTGCTTTCTTACCACCTTAAGGTTTACCTTACCAATTGTAATTTCGCGAACCCCCTGTTTTTTTGGTTTCCCTGTCGGGCCCTCTCGAATCAAGTATCAAACCTGCATCCGCATCGTCGACCACGCCCACACCACACCCAGCCGGACACGCGTCGCGTCCAACCAGGGACAAATCAACGACATATCCTTGGCTATCATTTCCCGGCACCACGTTGCCAACTTGCCATCCTGGGCCCCCTAGGTGCACTGCGGAGCACAGGCACGGACACTACACATCGACACATCGTTCGGGTGTTGTATGTACCGTGCAGGCGGGGGAAGGCACACGTCCTGATCCTGTGCCTGCTGTGTCCTTGTTCTTGATTGACTGTGGAGTTGCGAGACTGAGCATCAGCGGCAGACGACAGTCGACATCCGGCTCGTCTGTGCTGATCTCGCCTGGTGAGCCTCACACCACACACGCCAGCGCCTCTGACGGGCGCCGATCCCCGGCCTGGCCATCCTGTCTGTTTGGATGTCTGGCCCGCAGCCCCAGCAGCCCCAAATAGCCCGGCGAAGGCTCTACTGACCCGCATCTTGCCCATCCAGAAATCCTGTGAAAACGTCGTCCTCAACGTTGTCGCCGCAACCCCCCAACTCCAATCCCAACCCCATTTTCAACCCCAAGTCCCATCCGGCGCTGCCGCAGGCCAATATCGCCAGGATTGCCAGCTCCCGGCCAGAACACCGATCGCCGACTGCGTCTCCGGCCCTGTCGGACGCTTCCACGGCCGACGGCGAGGCTTCTCCCGAGCTTCCGCCTCTGCCTGTGCCCAGGCTGTCCGACCGAGTCCTCGGCCTGTTGAGGACCCCGCCGGATAGTCCTGCCGCGCCCCAGAGCGGAGCCGCTGCCCCCCAGCAACAGGCCAGCGAAGCCACAGACCAGCAAGACCAGCAAGACCAGCAGTCTGACCCTCCTGGCTCTTGCATCTGGGGTTCGCCGTACCCGCCCCACCTGCGTAGCGAGAGCTCACCGAGCAGCCACAGTCTTGACAGCGAAGGCTCCGACGACGAGCCCATTCACCGCCTCGAGCTCGAGACTCCCTTCCTCCGTCCTGCGCCGCCCCCCGTCCAACAACAAGAGTCCCAGCCTGAGCTACGGCTCCAGGGCATCAGCGCCGCTGCCGCCGTCCTCGCAAACCGGGCACGGCGTATTGCCCACGGCATCACTGAAGGCTGGATTCGCCAACACACCCTTGGCGCCACCGATCACGACAAGGAAAGGCGACATTGGTTCAGCGACGGCTCCGGAGAGACTGATACCTCTTCACTGAGCGATTCATTCTCCGGCGAGGAGGCTGCCTGGCTGGGTTCCGCCGACGACGACGACGACGCCCACACGCCCAGGAATAGTCGTAAGAAGAAGAATAAGACTAGGCGTCGTCGCCAACCGTCTACTACCGGCCTCTGGAGACAATCGAGCAGCGAGACCTTAACCCAGGAACGCGTGGCTCCCAAAAAGACGAAAGGAGAGGCTGCCACCCCAAATATGGCTGCGTCGGACTCAACACCTGCCGGAGACCGCTCAGACGGCTCAACTTCTGTTGTCGGCCAAACTGGCAAGTTCTTGGAGCCTCCGTTTGTCGCTCAGAGACCTCGCACACCCAGTGTTGACCCGACTGCAAAGCCAGCCAACGGTACCGGAGACGCCACCAATGGCGTGCTCAATGGCAGTGCCAATGGCGATGCTGCCGCGCCTACGACGCCCGCAAGAGCCTCTGCAAAGAAGTCCCTGGCAGCAGCAGCAGCAGCAGCAGCGGCAGTAACAACGGCGACAGTAGCACCACCTTCGTCGCCTAGGGTGAAAAAGAGGGTGCCATGGAGGGGTAAGAGCGTAATGGTGTTGCTCCCTAGGGACGAGGACCGTGGTAAGCCAGGAAAGCCTCCTATCCCTCTTTCTGAGGAAGAGGTCGCTGCCTTGCTTCACCGCTGGGAGAGTCTCGGCTACAATATCCGAGGCTTTGATTTGTATGGGCCGCCCGACGAGTTTGGTGCCTCAGCGGAGGCACAAAGCAAGCGTTTTTGGCCCGATCCTGCGGAGATGAGACAGGAGCATCAAGATAGGAACTTCAGGATTGTTCTTCCGGACTTAGATGGTAGGTCAATCTGCTGTGCTACACAACGTCACTGTCAGATCGCAAGCTCGTGATGCTAACTGAGCGCTGTAGCCTGGAAGCGTTACGTCGACGAATTGAACGAGGCGAAGCTCCGTGCTCTGGGCGTAGGGTCCGCCAACGATCCTCCAGCTCCTGCGCCATCCATTTCCCCGGTTCCTGGCATTAAGGGCCAGATACCGATGGGCCAGTACCCCCAGCTACCATTCTCCCCGCCGATACCTCCCGGCTCTGCGACGAGCAATCCAGCACTTCCCCCTCTGTCCTTCTCTGCTCCCTTCATACCCTCGGCTGCTCCCAGTCCTGCCATGCCCTCTGGGCCTTCGCCGGTGCCGTTGGGCGTCAAATTCAACCCTCGGGCGTCAATCTCGGTCGCTTCACCTAACGCGTGGAGCCATCAGTTGATGCTCCAGCAGGGTCATCGTGTTGGATCACCGTCGCTCGCTAATCTCGCCTCGATCGTGTCGCCAACCGGCTCGCCCTTCTCTCCAGATGGAGTGCCCGGCATGCCAATGGGCCATCAGCGTCATCAATCCCTGCAATTCGGCGCATTGCCATTCCCACCCCCTCCTGCCCCAGTTAGGGCCTCTCCTTGTCTTCAGGAGCTACGTGAGGTTGAAGAGGAAGGCTTACACGACGTTCATCCCCCCTTGCCCAATCCTGGCTTGCCTCGTCCCAACCAGAACGAGAGCCTACAGCGGGAGATTGAAGAAGCCGAATATCACTTGGAGGAGCAGATGCGGTCGCAGCTTGAGAATGACAGGGATTATAGCCCACATAAAGAGAACGATAAGCCTGGTGACGCGCTTGCTCCCCAACTGCCCCGTTACTCTAGTAACACCGAAGGCCTTGTTTTGCATCATCCCAGACCGCACAGCCGGGGCCATTCGTTGTCCCAGAGATATTTCACGGAGGAGGATGCGGCCAACGCAGGCCCTTTCAAGCCCACGCTGCAGAGCATCAACGCTCATCCTGGAGAGGATGATGAAGTTATCATGAACCCAAACAGCCTTGGTACTCCTGTCCAGGCCCTGGATTTCGCAAACCTGTTGAGCCATCAGCGTGGGCTTTCATCCTCTGGCAACCCATGGGCAGACACCGAGTCAAACAAGCCCGCCGACGCTGCTCACCGAGCCCGTTCCAACCATGCCAGCAAGCCCTCGTTTTCGAAGCTCAACGTGGAGGCACCAGAGTTCAAGTTCAATCCGTCTACTGGCAGCTTTAACTTCAGCAGTGCATTCTCTTTTCAACCGAACCCACTCCAGCCTATGTCGTTCAACATGGGCTTCAACAACAATGCCGATGCCAGCCATTCTGGTCTGCCACGCGTTGGCTCATCCTCTAAAATCAATGCCAACGCCCCCGTATTTTCGCCCGGTCAGAGTGAGTTCAACTTCTCGACGTCGGGCCCCAAGTTCCGTCCGGATGCTCCTGCTTTCACCCCACATACGGTTTCTACTGCTATGACGAGCCCGATGACGTCGGATAGTGGAAGCAACAGGGCCAGCTCTATCTTTGGCAACATTGATCTCAGCGGCACTGATACTGTCAAGCCCGGCGAGAGGCCCAAGGCCATTCCCGTCGTTCGTCCAAAGAGCCGTGATGAAGCTGCTCCTGCTGCGATTGGTCTCCAGGAAGGACCAGATGGGCGTCCCATTGACGATTCCCGCGTCAAGAGGATTCGTGCTGCGGCTGAGAAGGACGATACTGTACCCCAATTTGCTGAGCCTCCCAAGGAGGATGCTATTGTTTCCGCAGACGCCGCTCCCCGGGACGATCCAGTGCCGGTCGAAGAGAAGTCGTTCGACGACTCCCACCTTGGCACGATGGCTTCTACCATGGTGTCTGAAACCACAGATACCAAGCCAATTGTCACCCCGTCTGAGCCATCTCCTGGCCAGCCTACGGTGAGCTGGGCTTCATCTGAGCTCAAGAGTACTCTTGAAGTCCAACAGTTCAATGACACTCGGCCTTCTGCCTTTGAAAACACCAAGCATATCCATAAGAAATCACTCTCTGCGACGGCTGAAGCTTTCGTGCCCGGAGCCACAGCATGGGGTGGTAAGACCAGCTCTGCTGACGAGGCCTCGATCAGTGAAGTTAAGCAGGCTGCTCCAACGGAACCTGCGGGAAACGTGGATACTTCTGCAAAGGAGGAATTAATGAATCCCCACGTCAAGGAAGAATCCTGCGAGCCTGTGCAAGATCTGACGAAGAAGGAGGCTCCATCTCCTCTGCCGACTGCCGCATCTCCCCAGTCACCACTTGCGCCCAAGGGTCTCGCGGCTTCTCAATTTACCTCGCTCTCTCCCTCGGCAAAGCCCAAGACTGGCCTGGCCGCATCTCGCTTTGCCGCTACTCCCTCACCAGTTTCTGAGGATGCTGGTTACGCTGTGGGCTCACAACGCATTATTACGCCTGCTACTGCCGAGACTCCGTCTCTCGCCCCTGGAGGAGACGAGCTCGACGAGAGGGACTTACCTGCTGAGCCGACCATGGCCGATATTGATGAGGTCATGCGTCGCCTGCAGGAGCAACCAGAGATGGGCGTCAACAGGACATACGATGTGGAACCAGAGTGGCAGCCGGAACCGACCCTAGAACACCACTCTGGCTCTGTTACCGAGGAAGAAGACTCTTCTGCCGAACGCCTGCCTCAAGAACAAATCCGCAGTGTAGCTCCCAGCCCAAGCCTTGGTAAGCTCCAGCCAGTCGAGGCTGAAGGGTACTTTGACAAGCCTTCTCATGATATCCATTCCGGTGCGGATGGTCCCATTTACCACCTCAATGGCGCTCGCAGCATTCCAAACAGCGACTGGGAGAGCGTTTTCAGCGAGGGTGAGCAGACAAAGCTTGAGTACCAGGTCGCCTTTGACCGCCGCGTTAACGAAGTGGTGGGCAACCTGCTGGCTTCCAAACTTGGGCCGCTTGAGCGGGCTTTGGAGAATATCAACAACTCGCTCGCAGGGTTCTCGCGGCGTCCCTCGTCCAGCCGACGTAGCAGACGCAGTATCTCAGCCGATATCCAGACAAGCGATGCCGATGATGAAGATGACGAGATGCCGCTTACGATGCGCTCCATCAGCCCGCGGCGCGACCGCAGGATGGAGCAGATCCGCACTGCGGTTCTGGACGCCCTTGCTATTCAGCGTCGCAACCAAGCAAAGGAGGCTACTCCTGTTCCTGTCGACAACTCGGAAGTTCTGGCAGTGCTCGAGGAAGTCAAGGAGCAGCTTAGACAACCAACCGAGCCTGCTATTCGCAGCGAGGATATCAAGAGCATCTTGTCCGAAGTTTTGGAGACCCGCATGCCAACGTTGCTGCCGCCTCCCGTTGGCAACGATGAGGAGGTCAAGGAGCTTCGGGCTCGCATCGCTGAACTGGAGAAGCGAGTTCACGAGGAGGCTGCCAAGGCAGAGGCCGAGGCTGCTGCCAGACAGGCTGCCGAAAACCGCGCCGCGGAAATCAGCCGCGAACTCCAGACTGCCACGACCAGGATCGAGGTCGAGATGATGAACAAGAGTGCACTCAATCAACGCATCCACGATCTCGAAGAGCGGGCAGAACACGCTGAGTCTCAGGCTGAGAAAGAGCTCCAGCACAGGAGGACAGCTGAAGATAAGGCCGCCGAGTTTCAGCGTCTTCTTCAGGTCGCATCTGAAGATGAGAAACACTTGCGCAAGCTGGCTAACGAGAAGGATGAGAGGATCAAGGCACTCGAGTCCGCACAGAGTGATACCCTGATGCGTTTGGCTATGCTTGAAGGGAGCCAAGCCAGCGCCCAGCAGACCCAGAGCGAGTGGCAGAACCGTATCAATGATCTGGAGGCTGAGCTTCGGGATACTAGGAAGGACGCGCAGCATTGGCGCATGGAGGTCGACCGTATTATGGCCATTGCTCAGCGGAACAAGCAAGATCTCAGCCAGACGCTTGACGAAAACAAGGCTTTGCACAGACTGATCGACACCTTGGGAACCCAACTCCAGGAGAACGAGCGCGTTCGGGATACCTGGCGGTCCAAGTTCATTGCACTGCAAGATGAGATGGCTCAAGCTATGCGCCAGCTTACCGAAGAGAACGCCAGGAGAATGAAGAGGGAGCAGGCCTTGCTGTCCCGCCAAGAGGTTCTGGAGGCTCGCCTGCAAGCTGAAGCGCGGACCCGCGAGCGTATTGAAACCGAGCTAGAGCGACTGGAAATGGGCGAGCGCCAGGGCATGCGCGCCGTTGCCGAGTGCAAAAGACTCGAGGCCTTACTGGTTGAGATGCGGAACGAGAATCATAAACTCCACCAAACTGCCATGCGCTACCAGGCCGAGTTCCAGGAGGCCAGAGAGACAGCCGCCCGGGAGATTAAACGCACGCGCGACGCCCTGCAAGCCGAGCTCGAGAATGCCAACCACCAGGTCAACGTCATTCGCGAGGAGTACGAAGAGCAGATCGCGCGGCTCCGGGCCCAGCTCGACCAGGTCAAGCTGGATGCCGACACGGCCAAGGCCCGCCACGAGATGCTCCTCGAGGAGGCAGAAACCTCGAAGCGGGCTGCTATCGAGGCCCTCCTGCGCAAGCATCAAAACGAGATCGAGGACATGCAGACACGCTACGAGCGTCAACTCAGCAACGCGACCGAGGATGCTCAGAGAGCCGAGCAAAACTTACTGGAGCGTCTCAGCATCTCCACATCCAAGATCGAGTGTCTGCAGGAGAAGGTGGCCCATCTGGAAGAGAAACTGGAAATCGCCAAGGAGGCTGCTCGGGCTGCTGCCCAGGCCGCGAAATCCGCCGTTGGCGCCGAGTCAGTCCAGGGTCAGGCTGTTCCCAGTCCGCGCCAGCTTGGCTTGCCCGAGAAGATCTCTCCTCAGGCTCTTCGCGAGACCATCATGGTGCTGCAAGACCAACTGCAGGAGCGCGAACAGCGCATCGAAGATCTCGAGACCAAGCTTGCCAAGGTCGATCCAGATGCAGAGACAAAGATTGCCAAGCGCGACGACGAAATCATGTGGTTGCGCGAACTGCTCGCTGTGCGCCACTCCGACCTGCAGGACATCATCACAGCGCTCGAGACCGAGAACTTCGACCGTGCTGCCGTTCGCGATGCTGCCATTCGTCTCAAGGCCAACCTCCAGATGGAAGAACAAGAACGCGAACGTGCCCTCAACGGCGGTTCTGCCCTCAGCCTGCCAAACATTGCTGCCACCATCCGCGAAGCCGCTGCCCGCACTCCTCGCGTAGCCCAGGCTGTGGGCCCCTTGGCTGCCGCATGGGGCAGCTTGCGCAAGGCCAGGGAGGCCGGCCTCGCCAGCGTGCTTTCCTCTCCTGCCCCCGCCCGGAACTCTACACCGTCTAAGAGCGGCAGCTCCCAGGCGAGCAGCGGCGCTAGTGGCTTGTTAGGAAGTCTTCTGACTCCTGCCTCGCAAACCAAACAGACCGCTCAAGCAGCAGTTTTCAAGCAGGCCACGGCATTCAATAGCACAGGTCCTCAAGACTTGGCCAACCGGACAGGCCCCTTAGTGTCAGCGTCCGCAATGTCAATGACGGCCGTCCCCGTCTCTAACCGTGTCGCTGAGGGTCAGACGACGGAAGCTGAACCGTCGATCCAGCTGCTGTCACCGCTGATGCAGGCTACTGCTTCACTCATTCCTCAGGCCCCTCAGCCCCTTCGACCAGTCACGCCGCCCAACGTGATGCTCCGGGCAAGCGCGTACGACTCGGATGCGCAAGCGGCTGGAGAATTTGATGACACCGGGTTCTTTGAGGATGACTGAAGACTGATCCAAAATGAACATACTCTAGCAAAACTGGATTGATTGAACCAGAGCGCTGAAGCCTTTCCTTTGTTGTTTTTCATTTCCTTGGTTTTACTCGTTATTAGTTTTGATTTTATTCTTTTTCCTTTCTCTGTTTTGCGTCTATTATCTTGCAGATTGAGTCGATAACAATTACAGAAAGGAGAAGGAGACTGGATGGCAGAGGGTCATGATGGCAAGATGTAGGTGCAGAGCAAGGACTTTGTTAGGTTGTGAGTGATGACAGATGCGATGGTGATTTGCTTTGCTCAGCTTATTCCCCGTTTTTCTGTCCCAGCCCCCACCCTATTTTGGTTGATGAACAGCAGCAGTCCTGGAGCACATGGGAGAGGTGAAGGACAGTGAAGGAGGACTCGGGACAAGATTGTGCTGGAATGATACCCCCGCCTTACTTTAATCATCCCCCCCCCACTTGTTTTTTTTTTTTTAACTTGGTTTGATTTGACTCGGGCGAGCTACCTTTGCTACCAAATTCTCGAGGTTTATTATACTCTTCTATCCTGATTACTTTATTGGTGTATTTAGTTGCAAGATTGGCCTTTCAACTCTGTGTGTTGGTCTGTAATGCTGGATGGTCAGGCTATCTGTCATTTGTAAGAGGTAGAATCATTGCTCAGGTAATGAATCAGATGTGCATGGTTGCATCGACCCAAGTTGATAAGGCAATAAGGCTATTGTGGTTAAACTGTTGAAACAGGAGTCTTCCCGGCAGACCGAACCCAATGTCCATTACCCCTGAGTCAAGTAAACAAAATGGTTTGTTTACCTCAGAACACTCCAAGCTCTCCTCACATCTGTGACACGATCTAGAGTATCCAAGTACAAGCCGCGACCTTCAGTCGAAAGATCATGAACCAAAGCGTACGGGGCTCGAAAAAGACATCCCACGGAAGATATTGATGCCACCTTCCCCTGGCAGCGAGACGGCGCAGATGATTTTGATTTTGCATGTAGAAGACCTCAATGATGGTTCAGCTCTAGCACAAAAAATTAGGTCTCTGCAATTCATCAAATGCCGAGGAGATCCAGAATGCTCCAATTCGAGGAAGTTGTTATCAAACGCATCCCGAAACGAGGAATCAAGCAAGTCAGGATCAAATTGATGCATGTGTCAGGCAGGTACAGGTTGCGCGCGCACACACGGAAAGTCAGTGTTTAGTTGTGATCTTCAATGTGCATCCTTCACACAGCGAGGCGCACGGCATGCGGCATGTCTCGCGGTAGTAACCCAGGGGTGCCGACATTAAATAATTGGTGACACAGGACTCGAGCCCACCAAGGCAGTTTCTCGCAGTTGGACAGTCATCATGCTCTGTCGGCAACATTTTCCGGGAAATTGTGCGACACGGGACAGCCTTGATCGGGACATTGCGTTATGCTGGATTCCGCCAATTTCATTTTATTGTGTGTGACGCGCGGGCTTGGACAGCATCTTGCCTTGGGGATCTTGCTGGACTGACAACCTAAGAGCAAGCAAAGAGACATAGGAGCTGAATAAACAAATAGATATTGGCTGCCGAAGGGAGGGAGAAGGGGGGAAGGATATAGGAGGTGGGAATGAAAACGTGAAATCGCGCCTTCTTTCTGCTAGTGCGATCTGTCTTATCTTAAACTAAGTGTCAGTAACATGTGAGAAAGAATGACGAGTTGATGACATGATGGGTTACAACTGAACGTAATGATAGATATAATGAGAGCAAGAGTGCACCAAGGCTGGTCACGGACCCGTTGCCTCTCTTCGGGAAGTGCTGCCGAAGGCTCCCGAATACTGACTCCCGGCACAGCAACAAGCTCTGGGACGATATCAGATAGATTTCTCGCATTTCTACTCGCATCGGGCGGCGCAAACCCAGAGTCCGGGCCCGGGCTCGGTCTGCTGCTGGGTGAGCCGCAGTCTCAGTCGCAGTCGCAAATTGCTGCAGGTCCCAGAGGCTTCCGCACTTTGGCACAGCGCTGCAGCCCCTCCGCAAAATGGCCATCTAGATCTGTGGAGAGATGTCCGGTTTTGGTAGGTGCCAATGGGCGCAAATCCCACAGGGGCAAAATGTGGCTTTCGGCTCTGGTCGCCACTTTCTGATCTTGCCGGGGATGGCTTCAGGCCCGGTGACTTTGTTGAATTGAAAACCCGCCTGTCTGGTAACGGCCGGCGCCATTCACGTGTGTGCATCCACATTGGCGCATCGCACCAAGTAACCTTGGTCTCCGGAACAGGTCCATACTCCACTTAAGATACCGTCCGCCCGTCGCGGCATCGCCACTTTGTCTAAGCTCTCAACGGCCGGCCGTTCCATCATGGCGCCGTTTCACTTTGGACAGGATAGGGCGCCGTGGTAGTGAAGGCGCAAAAGAGTCGCCGTTGTGTGCTGGTTCCTTGCAGGGCCGGCATCAGCGCGTGCCACTTCCCGATTTGAGGCTCAAGGGGGGGGGGGAGCCTTCATTCTCTCACGGTCAAGGCTGCGCTGTCTGACTCTCTTTCGCTGGCTGGGGTCATGGCTTGCCGCTTACGGGTGAGAGACTGGCTCGCATCGAAACAGGCAAACGCATGATAGTAGGGATGGGGGGTGACCTCAGTCAGCCCACCAATGCTGTCGTTATCCCTCGTCAAAAGCTGAACTCAGCCGCTTAGAAGGCCCCTTGAACCTGCAGGATATTGCGCTTGGGAAGGATGGGACTGTGTGTTTCGTCGAGTGCTGGACAGGCGTGGGGTTCGGTATTTTCCGCATCCCTCGAAGGGTAACGGTGCGCGAAATATTGGCCCCCAGTTACCCATAGAATGTGCACTAGGGCTGCACCCACCGTAATGGATTCCAGAGCAGGTAGGCAAAAAGCACAACAACTTCATAAGGACATCTCCGCGATATTTTTTGTCCACGTTGCATTGTAGTCGGTCAGCTTCATTGCAGCTGACATCGGCGACTCCAAGCAAAGTTTTTCCTGTAGGTTGCCTCAACTCACACAGTAAGAAGCACTCGAAGCCGATGATGACAAGCACTGTGTCGGCTATCTCCAATCCTCGATGGATCTCCATGTGCGGGATCCATGAGCCCCCTGATGATGGACGTCAGCCGTCCCGCAAGCCAGCGGCGCAGTGGCTTGTCATCTCCCGGCTGCGGCGCAACCGGTGAGCCATCCTCGACTTCGGGTACCGCGGTAACCTTCAACCTCTCGAGTCTTGGTCTTCTCTTCCTGATCAGATCCTTTCTTGGGTGATCTCTGGAGTTTACTGTGCATGGCAAACGAAGAAAAACACCCTCATCCTCTGGGATGTAGGGAGTTGAGTGCTTATACGGAACGCGATCGTATCATAGGTTTAGTGTGGTGCATGCAACAAACTGTCGTAGGACATTTTGCCTCAGTACTCCAAATAATTGGGTCCTTCAGCTGTAAGTAAAAAGTGCCGGTCGCCTTTTGGCTTGGCTTATCGCGGTGGCACCCTCTGCGTTGGTGTGTTCCAGGTGGTGCGTTGCTAAGAGACCGAAGGCCTCGAAACGACCTAAACTAGGCTCCACTCGGGGCGATCGGATTAAAGTTTGGTTAACCTTAACAACCTTGCAACGCCATCATTTTAGCACGTCCGGATTGTGTCTGCTGCATGCGCTAAACCCTAAAAACGGCGCACTAGCTGGTGTTGGAGCCCCTAATCATCAGCAGCAGGTTTGTCCCTTTTCGCTCTGGAAGATGTTGTTGGTTTTCGACACCAACACCGCTCCGCCGAGTCGATTGCTCACCTCAAACCATATGACAAACAAGCTGGCGGTGAGGAGAACGAAACATACAGTACATACAGTATGTAGTGTACACCACAGGACGTCCTTGTAACTTTGCATGGGGGTTGTTGAGCAGCCGTCATCCGTCTGCTCGCTGGCAAGGGAGGAAAGGCAGGTGGGCAGAGATTTGTGAATGCACTGTACATACAGCTCGTGAATGCTCCCCTATGGGCAATCCGCAACCCTGGGTGTGCTTAGAACACATCGCATGCATTGTCTTCTTGCCGGACTGCTGTTATGCGCGGTTCGTGCCAGCTTCTAGCCGACGACCCCCGCGCACGCGTCCTGCTGGGACTGCGCGTGTCACCCAACCTGGCCCAGAAGATTGCAGGACACGCAGCGTGAAAGGGCAGAGCGAGGGGGCAGCCTATGTGGTGTGACACAGCGACAACCCTGGGGAACAAGCCCAGCGGCTGGGGGTGGGTAGTGACAGTGGGGCGGGTGACACGGGTCGATCATTGAGAACAAATGATGAGCCGCCATCATCGATTCTGGGTCACAGCTACTTTGTTGAAGCACTGTAGTAGGTAGAAAGTAGGGCTTATTCGACCATAATTTGCAACAGTGTTGGAAAAGATGAGAAACGATTTTGTCTTGCATCCTTTGCTTGTGGTTGGCTGGACAGTTCTCGTCAAAAATTCCCGAATGGAGCAAGGATGTGTTCTTTCTCAAGTCAACAACTACACAGATTTCCAATCCCCCCCCTCGATCCGTCACCCAAAGTTATCCAATTACTCTTCTGTCCCATCCGCACCTAGGTCACCCGCAAGGTGATGTGGCACTAGTTTATCACAACCGCCAAAAACTCATGTAGGGGAAAAAAAAAAAGTCAGATGTGGACGTCCAACTCAACATGCTGAAGACCACCTGCTAACCTACCTGGGATGCTACCTCTCTCTCTCTATCTGACTGTCTACTGCTTGGCGATGTAGACAAGTCGAGTTTGCCCCTTGAAGATGGGAGAAAGGCAGGTAAGACAGGGCAAGCATACCGAATATTGGTCGACCGGATCTTGGCCTGGTGACAATGAAAAGGGATGTAAATAAAAATAGATTGCGTACCAGGCTGCGCAGAGCCACCACCAATACCTCCCAGGCAGTCGGGGATGGGTTTGTTCTTCAAGCAATATCACGCAAAAGCAACCTTGTAATCTTTCTGGCAGCCTGGCCTGGGCTGCAAAACCCTCCCTGCAGGAACTGGTAGCGGGGGTCCTTGAGGCAGTCAAAACTCGAAAAGACAGTCGAGAGAACGGAGACCAAGCAAGTCACAAGTCACACGGTCTGCTTGTCGTCTGTGCCCCTGGTTGATGGGGCTCATTGAGCATCAGTGTCGAGCATCGAGCATCGAGCCGAACAATACTCAAACGCAGGTATGTATCCGTAATCCGAACAATATTAATATCGTGGCCAAGTGAGACCGCACAGGAATCCGGGATTTCCCCGTTACTTGATGAGAGAAGGTGCAACATCTGCAATGGCTGCAGCAGCAGGCAGATGACGCTGCATCCAGACGCAGCATGGCGGGCGGGAGGCGCAAATGGGCACTGTTGGAGATGAACGCGACCACATCGCAAGTGCCATGGTCGTGGGAAGGGCCGCGTATCTCTGAAGGCCTGCATCTGTACGGATTAGTTGCCTGTAATTTACTCCTTTACACCGCACTGTACGCAACACAGCTGCAAGAAAAGGCGAACAAACTTTGGACTGAGCTCAGCATTTCGATCTCAACTTTAAGTAATCTGCACCGTGGTGAAGGTCAACTAAATCAAGACCGTTCGAAGAAGAGATTAAGTATATATTACATCTTGTAAGCTGAACTGAGATGAGTCAAAGGTCTTCCATCCAAGCCCATCTCAAACGGTATCTTCTGGACGATCGAAGGTTAGGTGAAGTTCCAGAATGACAGCCTATACCGTGCTTGATGACATGCGGATACACTGTGATAGACCAAACCCGCAAAGCTGGTTCAGCTAATCCAAATCGGGCGCCTTTTTATTTCTGTAAGCGGGGCACCAAGCAAGCGGGGGACAGGCTGCCATCGGTTGACCAGGGCTGCGGCCTGGGCTCGACCCCTGCAACGTCAGGGATGAGCGATTCCAGGTTCAGGTCTCGTGGCCTCGGCGTCCGCGCAAGCGATGTTCACCCGCCCAGATGAGAGTCGTCCATCCAGCAGCGACGGTTGCTTGCCCGCCTGCCAGGCACCATGTCTATCCGCAGCGCCAGCAGGCTTAGTTTTTTTTTTTTTTTTTTTTTTTTTTTTTTGCATCATATTGCCTCTTTGTTGCTTTCCTGGAGGTCGTGACAGGTGGTGGTGTAGGCTCGTAATCCGTATAAGTTCAGGATACTAGTGGCGCAAAAATCCAAGGCCCACAAAGTCAAAAGACATGCTGGCGACCACAAACTGGTAGGATCCACGCCGCAACCCCGTCGAGATTCGGGGCTTTGCTTTTCCAGCCGTTAAGAAAAAGGCGGGCTGAAGGCTCTGTTAGTCTCTTACACTTTCATCCGTAAGCCAAGCTGGTCTGGGCACTGGAAGGGCGGGCACCCGTAGTCTGGATGTTTGGCTTCGTATGTAATGTACATACAATGCGTGTGGGTGCTGGGCAGTGTGGATCTCGATCCCTGCTGCACATCACGAGCTAAAAAATCCTCCCTGGACCCCCAGCATCGCTCGGGACTCGCCCGAGATCACACGGTCTTCCAGACCACCACCGTAGCATTGGGTCGAAATTCTACGCATCACCCCATGCCATCGAGTCCATATACTGGATAGAACACAATATGGATTGCAGGTTATGGATAACCCAGGTTCGTTCGTCGTCTGACATGAAAAACCGCGATACCGCGTATTGATGTTTTGATCAATCCCTTAGTGTAATATCGGGACGATGTAAGCGGTGCCTACCGTGTGGTGTATTCAGAGAGGAAGAGACGTGAGTGTTAGTGAGAGTGCTGAATGACGCCGAGAGCTGAAGTATAGGTCTTCGCACAGAGTACAATGTACATACCTACTTACATTACAGTAAGTACAAGCTGAGCCAAGCACACTTGGGACAAACACAGGACTGGAAGTCTGGATTTGAAAATCTGCTGCCCTGAGATTGTGAGAGAAAGAAAACATCCTTCTCGGGAACTCATGCTTGTACACTATACCGGCCCGGCCTTGCAGTTGTTCACCTCCGGCATTTGAAGTTCGCTTGGCCAACGCTCCGATGCCTCTGATCTTAAACCGTGTGGACGTGCGTCGTGTAAGTATCGAGAGGCAAGCGGATATAACAAAAAGGGTGTCCATTCACTGTGTCAGACTGTCAGCAGCAAACAGGAGGGCAAGCGCTAAAACCCCAACTCCAACAGCTGAAATCTTTAACCAGTCAGGGAGCTTGTTGGGAGTGTACTCGAGTGGAGGCCCATCCCAGGTGGCCAAACTATGCCAGATCTGGACTTGACTGCTTTTGAGCCCTGTTCTTGTACTGCTGTGTGGTTTCTATGGTCACCGATCTCTGCTCTGCGCCCTTTGCCCTTGCGGAATCACGCTAGAGGCACCCCCTCCCTCCTGGATTCGACATGGGACGGCATGCTTGTGGGTGAACTTGGCGCTTTCTCTCCCCCAGAGTGCCGGGGTCCCCATGGCCCCCCTGTCTGTCTTGTCTGTCTGGGGAGGGAAATTATTCAAAGCTTGTTCACCACATCAGCTATCAATTCCCGTCATCAATGTTGAGTTAAACTGTGGGGCAACGTCTGGATTGCGATTCCAGAAAGAAAGCATTAAATCTTGAGGTCACCCACTTCCTGTCAAAGATTGCAATCAAGAGGCGATTTGTTAGTCAAAGGTTCCAACCTTGACTTTATACCTAAGTCGCAAGCCTCGACTTACAAGTGCTTAGCAAATTGTGGAAGACAAGGCTCCAAACGAGGACCTATCCAGCATTTTGTTCAGTTCTATCCTGATCTCCCCCGATTCTCCTTCGACCAGGGCGCGCGGGAAATAGTGCTGTCAAGAGGAGCACATCGCGACATTTATATACTTCTCTGCTAGCTCTGCTTACTTACTACGCTACTGATACAAACTCTCCTTCATTAAAAGCATTGCTGGTGTCGTGGGAAAATTGCATCTCAGCCTGTCATTGAGCACACATTCACAGCCTAGGACTAACTGTTATTTCTTTGCGCCTCTCCTGCTTGTCACTGCATTCAGCACGCAGCAGGCTGTCCAGTGTCTCAAGCAGAAAGGCAATGCACAAGCCGTGCTGTGCAGGACACGACTACTTACCAGCTCCGATCTTCTACCTGTCAGAAACACCAGTCCCTTGAGACGCCCAATTTCCCACACGGCACGGCAAAGACAAGCAGAAAGCGGCAAGACAAGAAGGGCAGAAAAAGAAAAGCTGTGTGGCTCGTAAGCTCACTCTCGCAGGGCTTTCTCAGCTCGTCTTTCAGCCCTCCCGCGCTAGGGTTCACTGCCCAGGACTGGGCCTGGGCCTGACCCAGACTCGGAAAGTAAAGACGCTGGCACTCTCGTCTTGGTCCTCCCCCCCCCCCCTCTCCTCATCTTCACCCCCTCACACCCCTTTGCTGAGAGAGCACAAAGCACGAGGAGGCGCAAACCAAAGAGACCAAAACTTATCCAAGTCCCATACCGACCTACAGTATACCATATTGCTGGCCGGCAACTTAGTCACTCCAACATCTGCGAGCAACGGAACACCTAAACGCCACAACAAGCGCTTCGGCTTGACATTGTCCATCCCACAACCCAAAAGTACCAAGTGAAGAACCAGCCATCAGCCATTGGCGCCGCCCTGCTCCTCGTTCACACACACACACGCACACACACACTCTCTCTCCACAGCTCACACACCACACCCCCTGCCACTGCACCTTCAAGCCTGTACCGACAGGGTTCCCGACCCGAAGGCTCTCAGCATCCAATAATCGGGAGCACCATAAGCTCTGGCCAGTGATCGACACTCCACACCTTGTTCCCGGTCCGCTCCCAAACATCCCCTGCTGTAACATCGTACATACAGGGTCCTCAGCGTCAAAGAGGGCTTGAAAGCATCGAAAAAAGCTCTCTTGCCCCAACTCATCTTTGTGGTGCCCTCTGGAGTCGTAGCTTCAGCCTTTGTTTTCACCTGAAGCCTTGTCTGCACCCATCGTCCTTCTCACCAAACCACAGGCTCTGAGCCTTCCTCGACTTTCAGCCAGCATCCCTCAAAGCGTCCTGGAAGGAGCTGTAAGCTCCGACAAGAAACATCCACTGGACTGCCACGGCGACAAGCTGGGAAACGCTGGACATACCCAAGCGCGCAGTTCTTCGACAGGAAAAAAGACGTCGCTTTACCCCAACAACAACAACAACAACAACAACAACAGCTTATTTGGGCTTTCTCTGCCCACAGTCCGCCAATAACCAGCCAACTGTTGTAGTATGGGCATCCCGAGTTTGGCGACCAACAGACCGGCAGCGACGAGCCTGCCCAACTTCGCGTTGCCGCCGCCAGAGCTACCAAGTACGCGATACCCCAGTCATACTTCCGCAGCAATGCTTGCCAGCCCGAGTGTCGGTGGTTTGGGGGGACAGAAGGCGGTGTCATTCGCGAGTTCTGCCCCTCGTGTGCCCTCCTCGAGTACCTCATTCAGCCCCGTCCCGGTATCTTCCAACGCGAGCACCACCACAACTGTCACCACCTCCAACACTGACACAGCCTTAAATTCCTCAAGAGCCAATGTTCTGACTCCGTCCTCAGGAGCAGCAGTATCCGAAGGTCTCTCATCCACAAGCTCGCACAACACCAGTCCGCAGTCTGCTGTGTCGGGTGGTCCACCCCCCTATTCGAACCACATGACGGGTTCGTGGCCAACCCCCGGAGGAACGACCCTGGGTGGATTTTCGTACAGTAACTCCGGCCCGACGACTGCAAACTCGGGGCCGATTACACAGCCGCCTTATCCTCGAACTCCCTCATATGGAACAGCAACTTCGCCTTCTGTCCAACACTTTCCCGGGCGCATTCCATCTATCACAAATGGTGAAAATCAGCCATCATCACACTCATACCAGGATCAGCCGAGCTTTGCGAGCCCTGTCGGGCATTCAGAGACGGGAACTGTCGGTGGCGGAGTTCCCCCCTTAACTTCACCCGTGAACACACAAGCACCACCAAATCCACAGCCCCTTTTGAACCCACCGAACTCGAGCACTTCAAGACCAGGAGCGTCGGAACAAAGCAACAGCATAGCACCTCTCACATCTCAAGAGGGGAGTTCATACCGTCCGCCCCCCACACCGACCAGCCTTTATCCCCCAACCTCGGCTCCTCAACAAAGTAATTTCCCGCCATACCCTTCACCGGTAACGCAGAATTCGCCAGTCACTTCTCCTACAACGTCGTCTGGGCCCATCCCTCGCTCTCTGCCGTCGATACCGCCCATGGCCCCCCCCTTGACCTATCCAGGAACTCGAAACCACACTGTCCCTCCCCCCATCCCCTCCTACTCGTCTTATGGGACAATTTCTGGGCCTGTACTCAGCAATATCCATCATCCCGGTGCTCCACTCGCCGTTGTAGGCGGGATTCCTCCTGGAATCGGGTACGGACATCACCCGGCCATGCCGCCGCCTCACCCGGCCTTCTATAGCCACCATACAGTCCCCCCTCAACATCCTGATAGAGAAAGGCCATTCAAATGTTCAGAATGCAGCTCAGCCTTCAATAGAAATCATGACCTCAAGAGACACAAAAGGATACACTTGGCAGTTAAGTAAGTGTCCCCCTCCGCCGCCAGAACATCCCTGGGAGCTTCTCTTTAACAAAATAATAGACCCTTTGGCTGTGATTCTTGCGAGAAGCGGTTCAGTAGAAAGGATGCTCTTAAGGTGAGTTTTCTGGCCTCTGCTGGCAATTCTGATCTCTTCCAGATTTTTCTGGTCGAGTATTCCACGCTTCGACTCTATTTTTTTGTTTCCTTTCTTACAAGGCCCCCCCCATTCTTCCCCCAAGACTTTTTAGTCTTCTATCCAATGTTCTTTACCTTTGCTTCTCAATTTTGTCTTGGAACAGCTTTTCTAACAAATCTCTAGCGTCATCGTCTGGTTAAAGGATGCGGCTCAAAAACTGAGGGAACTGCCACAACAAGTGGCAATAACACATCATCCTCGAACCGTGGAGACGATGTCAAGAGAGACCCAAGTCCAAACATGGTCAAAAATGAGTGAGAGTAATACAGACGAATGACAACTTTTAACATGACGAAAACTCAAGCGACAGCTGGGTCACTGTCGGGGTCTTGACCCACAGCACGGAGATCATATTTACCAGTCTTGCTGACACATACAACTCTTTGAACACATTAGATACTCTTCGACCAGTTATTCTGTCTTCATGGTTTGGGTCAGCGGCAATTAGGATTTTTGGGGGGGGGGCGCGGGACAGTTTAAATGGAGACCAGATATTCTCAACAAACAGGCAAGGACGGATGTGTTCTGGTCGATATCACTCTGTTTCTTTGTTTTATTCACTAAGCTGCGATATTGGTTTGGTCAAATTTTTTTTTTGTATGGATATTGGCTAGTTTTTGGATAGGGGTTACGGGACGTGTCTCAGGTTATCGGATACCATTAAACACAAGAGGAACTCCACCTGGACCGGTATATATACATTAATACAAATCTAATCGTGATACGTCTCCCAATTTTCGATTTCTTGTTTCGTCTCTCTTCTTCCTCCGGGCTTCTCTTTCCTTTCTTCCATTCTTCATTTCTTTTTTCATTCCTTCTTTTCCTTATTCCTCTTATTCTGCTCTTTCATATATGTATATTGCAGAAAGTGAGTGCGAACAGGCTGGTAAGTGATACGCCTGCTCACAGTTGATGAAATACTACGCGAACGTAAACAAGACTCATGTTGCGGGCCTGCAGCTCTCAACGGAGGTTGAAGAGCAAAAAATACGGGCGCAGTACGATGAGTTAAAAAATCTGTAGGGCGAACTGTGGTTGTGGAATGGGAGAGACGATCAAAGCTGGAGAGCTTACGGGAACTCAGCAAGTAGAATGATTTACGAGGGATTGGGGCGTCTCACAGATCATAGAACTATAACCACTTCTCAGGGTCACCGCACTGTTCTTCTCGGAAGGAGTCCCTGGGGCGGAAGAATTCCGAAGGGCCTTAAATTTCTCGTAGATTTCAGGGGCTCTTAGAAAATAGATGGATTGTTCGGCGAACCGACTACGGACCTAGTTGAGCTGGTATAACCACAGCCCGGCGGCAATAATGTAGGCCCAACTCTAGAGAGAGCATAAGAAAGCGATAACAATAAACTCATCCTTTTTTCTATCAAGTCATTTCCATTACTTGCTTGTTTTTTTTTTGTTCTTACTTTTTCGTCTCCCTTTTCCTTTACTTGACTTTACAGTGTGCTTACCTCCTGCATTGATTTTACAAATTCACCCCCCCTGTTTTTTCTTTTATGTATGATAAGTCGGAAGTGAGGAAGTAAGGCCAAGGGGAATGGAACAAGCCAAAAGAGCTATAGTGGCCAAAGAGAACAGAAGCATCGGAAGCATCTAAGAAGCAGACCATAGAAGCCAAGGGGGCAAGGCGCCAGAGAGCCAGGGAAGTCAACGGAGGGCTAGGGAATACCTGGAGCCAATGACTGGCGTGCAGCCCTAAACGCCTCGAAACCTCTGATTAATGCGCAACCTTTATATGGATGGCGGCTACTGTTCTATAGGCATTCTAACAGTCATTGTATTTGGCGTCCTCACGCTCGGTAGGACTTTGGGGCCAATATATCATGAAGTGCTGACAAGGAATGATCAAAGTGATAGAGTTATCAGGACATTTGGATTACCTATGTCGGTACGTATGCGATATTTTGAGGTGTGAATGTATGTACTGTTTAATAGACGAAGCGTATCTGAATCGACCCCTCCCTCATTTCTCTGCTTCATTGTGTCTCGAGGTCCACGATGTTTAAGTTTCGCCCATGAATGCGTGAATACGTCGACGTTTTAATAACATGGGGCAGTATATAACGGTGAGTTGAATGGAGGACCGTCTGATTCTCAGGAACCGGCAAGCTTTCCATGACATCAGGGTGTAACTTATTGACTTCATCCCTAATTAGTTAGTCGGTCCTCGAGCGGTGTATCGCTATAATCCGATCAAGTCATCCTGTCCGCTCGGTCATGCCGGATACTTGGAATCCTCGAGGAAAGTCTGATTCTGAGAGTGGGGGGAGCACCAAGGACACGCATCCAGGGTGGGTGTGGTAGGCAAGTTCGCAGATACCCCAAGCTCTTTCTCATAAACTTTCGCTTAACGCGGGAGACCAACAATTTGGGGGCAAGATACCAGAACTTATGAGCCACTAATCTCGCAGACAAACTGCAGCTAAGCCACCCGGATCGGGAATGGGTCAAAAAGCCACGGTCAGCCACGATACCATAGGGGAAGGGTGTAAGCGGACAACCTTTCATGTCATGTAGGAGAGGAACAAGATATTAATCAAAGGAGGGTGTAAGGTTTGCTAACCTTTCTGCACATAATTTGGCTCTGATTCAGCTTCTCGACGAACCGCACCAAGTCTCTGTCCTTGTTCAACGTCTAACAAAGAACGCTAACCATAGCCAAGCCGTCTTACGACCCCAAATTTCTCATCTCATTTTTTTCATTGACAACATTATGCACCATGGCCTCAGAACGTTCAGCGTTTCGCTGGTTGCATGCCAGTCATTGGCTCCAGGTATGCCCGGGCCCTCCGTTGACTTCCCTGGCTCTCTGGCACCTTGCCCCCTTGGCTTTTTCCATGGTCTGCTTCTTAGATGCTTCCGATGCTTCTATTCTCTTTGGCCACTATAGCTCTTGTAACCTGTTCCATTCCCCTTGGCCTCACTTCCTTACTTCTGACCTATCTTCTCTACCGTTCAAATAAGACTGGGTAAAAACTGTGTTCATCTTCTTTTTTCTTTGGCCCTTTCCTACCTCCCTCCTACCCCTTTTTTATTTTCCTTCTTACCCTCTTTTCTCCTTTCCATATTTTTTGTGTGCTTCTTTTCTTTATCTTTTCAGATGCTTTTCTTTCCTTTCACCCGTTACCTCAGTTTCCTCCTTTCTAATTTCCCCTACTGGTTCAATTAGATTTCGGGTGTTGTTTCGGCTTTTGTGCTGTTAGGGGCTTAAAGCTATGATACGAAGAGACTATGTGCCCAGTTGAAAGGAACATTATTGGGTGTATAAATCGGACACTTGGGTGTAGTTCCAGTACATACTTGCAAGCGCTCAATGTGTTCACCAAGAATCACTGTGACCTTATAGAACGTTCATATGTTGATAAAGAACCATGGATCGAAGAGTGCACTATGATCCAGCTCCAGTTGGGTTGTAAACCTAGATTAGTCCCATTCGGCGAGAAATACTACAATCCATACCAACGCCACAACACCAGAGCGAGCTTCTAGTTCGTTGCAATGCCAAGGATATAACCAGGCTTATAAAACCATCCAAAAGCTTACTTTGAAGTCAGAGTTCAATGTTCCCCAACAGGGATATACCTTCCAACAGCCAGACTTCCAAGAAAAGTACCACCAAGCACAGAGAGGAAATAGCCAACATTCATGGACATGACCGCTAACATGCTGTGGCCACAATTAGCCTCGGGTTTTAAATTCAAACTCAAGAGAAGGCGCATAACTCACATCAAGTATCCAACCCCGGCAATTACTGTATCCAACGCTGCCCTTAGGGGGTCAACACTCCATCGCCATGGCTTCTTTTGCATAGTTGATCTATTCGCCACAACCATGACACTCTCCTCAACGCCATTGGCGCTCAGCACCATGGTCATGTGCTTCGCCTTCTCATCACGACTAAGCGCCTCGGCCAGAGGCGCTTTGCCATTGACCACCACATAGCGGCGGTTACGCTCGCGGTCCAGCCAACGTTGCTCCTGCCAGGACCGAAAGGCCAGTAATGCTCGAAAGATGGCGGCTAGTGCGATCAGGAAGATGCATGTTGCGGCATAAGTGCCTCTGTTTGAGGGCGTCCAGCGCGTGGAGAATAAGGACGTAGCCATGTCAGTGTGGAAGACAGACATCATGGTCTGGGAGTGGGAAGAAGAACTGCCACTTCCGTGATCCATATGGTCCATAGTCAGGGCGGAGTGTGCGTCGGCTGATGTTGAGTGGCCGTCATGGCGGGGGAATAGTTGATATAGGTCCATGGGTGATAGAGCGCGAAGACTGGTGATGCTAACGTGGTCGAGGAAATTGATGGGATTCAGTATAACTCAACGGAACCGAGTCCAGCAGCGGCGTGTTGTGGTACAGATGCGTTGTCTCTTTACGTCTCTTTTTGGTAGTTTGACCACTGCTGTTTAGCCGTAACGTGGGGTCTTGCACACACAACCGGGCAGTTAAGTAGGTATTGGTTGCTGAGTCGTTCGGTGGTATGCGATCGCGAATAATTCAGATGCTCCCTGCGCAGATTTGGCAACCGGGAGCATACGCAATTATTCCAGGCTGAAACGTCTTTGAGGAAATCAGATATGCCAGCCCAGGTGGCACGGGTTTGAGTGACTTATAAGTAGTATTCCGTATGTGCCGTTGGAGTGAAGCCCTGCCGTTGCGACGCCATATTGCTCATGAGTCCAGCTGCGGCGGGAAGCTGGGAACCCGCGCAAAAACGTGCTCAAATTGTGGGGATGAGCAGGGGAGATGACAGGCCAGCAAATGCATTGAGCTCAATATGCAGAATAGAGAGGTTCTTCATTTGAGCTCAGGCACGAGCACGACAAATGGAAATCTCGATCTTGAGGGCCACTTTCCTATGCTTAGTAGGTTTCCGACGTCCCGGCAGTCTGTTAATCGGCATTTTTAAGCCGACCATCTCGAAACTGTCCTCAGACCCGATGCAAGGCGGCAGACAAAGGGTCTCGAACAGGGTTCAGCAACCCCCCTCCCCCAACGCACAGACCACAAGCCTTTGTTCGTTCTATAACTCTTCTATGTTTCCACATTCTCTATCCTTTCCTCCTTTGCTTTGCTCATGTTTTGTTCGCTACAATATACTCCTGGAGTTATGTGACCCAGCTATCTGTACGGTATTTTGGTCTGTAATCTGTGGAACAAAGACTACCTCTTTGCTTTTCTTGCTCCAAAGTCAGAGAGATAGCGCATCAGCCCCTGACAACTTGCAATAACCCAACTCTCTTCTGAGACCACAAGGTCCCCAAGCTCGTTGAATAACTATCGGCCTTTCCAAACGTACCTATTTCTGGAGTAGTTAGTCGACTGGTTTCATATAAAAGTCCGGGACAGACTCCAATGTTCACGTGACCAAGCAAAAAGAAGAGCTTTAGCAACTTTTTGAGCATAAGGCAGTGGGCAAAAAAAATGACAAGAAAGAGTATCAGCAACAAGTGAGAACTTGGAATTTAAATGCAAACTAATTGAAATAACTGCTACTAGGCCAGAAACAGCAATAATATTGCCATTTGTGTATTTATGTACTCGCGGCTTTGTAATCTTGGTGTGCTCTTGCTACTTTCCTATAGGTTGCGATACGAAACCACTAATTCATGATTGCCAGTGATTTGCTGAATGTCCGAGCAAAATTACGATTATGATCCATCGTAAGATGATAAATTTTTTAGTGTCAATGCTCTTCCTCAAATCCTGCTAAGCAGATGTTGTCTTTGGAGCTGATGAGTTCAAATATGTTGCCTGAGAGCAGTCTTCAGCCTGAAGGAACATAGCATACTACCTTGACCTAAAAGTATGGTTACTCAGTCAGAGCACAAATGTCTCGGGACCGGCTCGAGAACATTGATGCCTCCGAGTCAGATGGTGTTCACAACATTCGTACAGAGCCGATTGACTTGACCTGTATGTCCTCGCTGCAACTCGCATATGCGAAAGTTTCGAATGCGACCGGGAATTGCCCCAACTGAGCAGAATATACAAGGCTACGCCTTGCCAGTAGTTCACATAGAATGTGTATTTTACCTGCTATTTTCAGAGTTTCTTAGTAATGGAATAGGATGTGGACACTAGAAGGCCCGCAAGCTTTAAGATCGCTACCTGCTAAGTTAATTCTAGTTAAAATTGATATAGCTGTTTCATACTAAGAATTTGCGGCTAATTATGCAGCAGTACCATGCTGCCCCGTCGATTTTCCGTCAAGTTCTTGCTAACCTATCTCTTTTATTAACCATGAAATTCTCTAAGATGATCGAATGTGATGCGCACTTCTTTCTTTCTTATCCTCTTCGCTGATCCCTTTTTCCGATCCACCCGCAATAAAGATGAATGCATTTAAAAGACGTGCAGGATCAGAAGGGAGAGGAAGATGATGCAAGAACTTTACCATTCGCCTCTCAGAAGGCTACGAAGTTATCTAATACGGTTATATTGCCTTGCGGCTTGGCTGCCCGTCTGGGTATACGGTAAGCCAAGTTAGGAAGGCGTCTTATACAACGTGTCCCAAAAGACCAAAGAAGGGTTCCGAGGGAAAGGATCAGATTGTTAACGGAACCACTAAGTCGGTAGCGAGAATCCACGGAGGGAATGTTGCAGGTTCGTTACCAAGTCACCCTAGCAGCTAACAATGTAAGGTATTGCCGGGTTAACAAGTAAATGTACTATTTACATGTGACATTCCGCGCTGAGCATTATCCCGACTTCCGGTCCATTGTAGATAACGCAGCAGCGTGTTCTTGCCTGTTGAAGCGAGCAAATTGCTGTCCCAAAGTTGACCTTTCCCTTGCCTTCAGGCAGATATCTCCAAGAGAGTGGAGGACGAAATTCAGAATACGAAGTCATTGTCCAGGCATAATACTGTGCTCTGACCGCTTCTCCAAAGTTAAGAGGCAAAGTTCGCATGAATCACAATCAGTCACCAACATTAGACGCTGTCCTGCCTTCAACATTCGTCGTATGAATTGATCCATAGGTCGTTGACTTCATTTTGCTACCACAATCCCCCCGAGACTCCTGGACAACCTCTCAACCCTTGTTCGGCGCAAACGCCCAAAATAGGCAGTGCCCGAAAATAACCTGCCACCATCTCGACGCCGATAACTGCCCAGTCTCCCAGAAAGAAGTTCAAAGAAACCCTTCAACCCTAACCCTTGGAGAAAGCCTCTTGACCCACCCCAAAGAACCAATATTAAAGGTCGTGCATCACCCAGGACAACCGGAACTCAACAAACCCAGACTTATATACCTAGGTCGTCGTGCTTTGTTCCCGCAGACCAGGCAAAGAGGTGATGTCAACGACAAAAGCTAAGGGGAGATGAACCTTCAGAAATGGTGAAAGAAAAATCAAGAGAAAACGGAATGAGCAGACATCGCCAATCACCAACGCCTGACCATATTAGCCTCGCTGATTCCGAGACCGTCCCCTAAATTATGTCGACCGGAAAATGGCGAAACACAAATGCATTAGTAGTGGGTATTTTTGGCGCACGTGCGGAAGTGTCATATAAGAGATGTCGACGATAGGAGACGATTATGACTGGTGGCCGGCGTGTTGCTGAAGGCTGGACGGTGGCATGTACTGACTGCCACGCTGCTGCTGTTGCACGTAGTTCGAGTACGCAAGTGCTTGCTGTGGGTCCATGCCAACATTTGGCATGTAGCTTGGAGGCATGTGGTTAGGGGGCATAGGTGGCCGGTTAGGCTGGGGAGGGAGATGTGCCGCATTAGCAGGCTCCTCAGGAGCCTCGACGGGATTTGTATCGTCTACGCCATTGTCGCCGGCGGGCGGCTCAGGCGCGTTCAAGCACGCCTGGGGGTTCAAAGTCAGTTGGAAGACGCGTCGCGTAGGGGACGGGAGAGGAAACCGCGTCTTAGGGTCCGGAGTCACAAAGACGTACCTGAATAAGATTCTTGCCCTCGGCCTTGGTGACGAGAGGCTGTAACTTGGGGGTCGTGAAGGTGTAAACGAGGCCGGTTTCCGACACAACGAGAAGCAAAACCTGCGTGCCCGTGAGGACTGACAGCTCGTAGGCCTGATGCGCAACGCATCGCGTTAGCAGTCAGTTCGCATCGTCGAGAACCAACCGCAGCCGCAACGGACGCGCATGACGCGTCTGCAGCGGAGCGCGATGGTTCCTGATGAAAGTGCGCAACGCTCAAAGGGTTTCGGGCTTACCTTCTTCATGATACCCGCCTTGCGCTTCGAGAATGTGATATGGCGACGTGACTTGTCAGCGATGAACTTGATCTCGATCTTGCGACGCTCCCGGCCGCCCTTCTCGCCCTCGTCGTCATCATCATCATCGTTGGTACGCTGACGCTTGACGCCGCGGTTCTCGTTGGCAGGAGCAGTACCATTGCTGACAGTGTGAGACTGATCGAGCTCGTTGGGAGCGGTTTGGTCGTGCTGATCAGTGATGTCGGCCATTGTTCCGATCAGGTATCACGAAATACAAAAAAGGCAAAATGGTGGAGATGCTGTTTTGAGCGTTGTGCCGATGGCCTAGACTGGATCTGGCGTTGAGCGGAGAGGTCGCCTTTTTGTCGCCGGACCTGGTTGGGCGCTGCACTGTATTCAGTTTGGTGTGCCGGCCGAAGAAAGCGAGGATTTTACGTTTAATTTTTATTTTGCTGGGAAGAAGGCAGGCGAATCGACGTGTGACATGCACCGACCACCTTGACCTTGGCTGGCTGTGACCTGAGAATGAGGGCTGCCAGTTGCCGAACAGGGTGCCCGGTGACACGAGAGACGAAACTCCTAGTGAATGAGTGCTCTGTGCTCTGGGCTGGGGCCTGCGGGCTGTGTGCTCTGTTCGCTTTCTCTCCTGAGTTGGCAAGTTGCAAACTGGGGAAGCGAGAAAACCAAAAAAACCACGGGAGTCTGTGGTTTACGGTTTGCGGTTCGGTCTTTTGGTTTTGGAGACACGGATGGATGCCTTTCAGACAAGAGAGGATTCCCTGTAAGGAACGAACAAAGACGTCAAATCGTCAAGTCGCGAGGTGGGCACACCTGGACTGAATGGGTTTGGTGAATGCGGAATGATTGAAAAGAGAATAGCGAGGTGGTGGCATGCAGACTGCGGGCCGCGGCCAGGCAGTTAAAGAAAGGAAGGCGGGGAGTGGCGCCCCCAGCGCCTGCCCAGTCATGCTGCACCGTGCGAGACCGAGGACGCCGGTGGATGGGGCTTGCCAAAAGTGGAGCCATACAGTACCCGTAAACGGCGCTCTGGACGAGGCTCCCTGCGCGATGCCAGCCAGAACCAGGCCCCAGAAAGCGCGACCGTGTTCACTCGCGAGCCAAGCCCACGCGCCCAGCCAGGCCCAGGAATCTCAAGAAACGGCGTTTTCAAACCTCCAACCTCGCCGTCGTCGTCCTGGGAATACAGAACAATTGTTTTACCGCTAGTGCGACTGTGGCTGAAATCACAGTCGTGGCTGCACGGCTTGTGAAACAGCATGGCGACCCTGCAGCTTCTGTGGGAAGGAGCTCTCCCAAAGTCAGGTGACCGGGAGCTTGAGCAAGCGGGAGCTTTCCCATCCGACAATTGTCAGCAGGGTCCTCTGTGGGGTGGGGACTTTGGTGCGCTAAAAGCTGCGCTAGCTGGCACAGTTCAACTAGTGTTAAGACACTGTGTGTGCCCTCCTCATTCCCGCAGCAACACCGGAGATTGGCAGGAAAGATCGAACTCCGCCCAGTGCCCACAATCGTGCCTTCCACCGTTGTCCGTTGTGGGGGTGGGAACGACCACGCAGAACCTCGAGGAACAGCAACTCCGTTGGCTGTTGACCGCTCTTGATGAAGCTTTGCAACTGCCTTTGCCAACTGTTGGATATAATTCGACTTGGGACAGAGACAGTAGCAAAGGCATTAATACCTTAATGTTCAGGCAGATATCTTGCCTTAAGAGCAAGCCTTGGGGGACTGAGTGCGGAGAAATGTCGAGTCCGAAGGAGCCACCCCTTTATTGCGCGTAAGGCTTCCGGCAGGACTGGTGTGTCTGACCTGAGCAACAGTCCCAGTGGCTGCGCGAATCTGCAAATCTGCATCAGAGCCTCCAGTTCGCCGAGGATGTGAGTGTGGGGACTTAGCGACCGCGAGCTGGCGGGCTGGGCCTCACACCTGCAGGGGCGGCAGCCAGCCATCGCCAGCAGATTCTCAGCATGTTCTCACGCGTCTCCCCAGTCTTCCGCGACCCAGCGAGTGACGAGCCTTCCATGCGCGCATCCAGCTCGCAGGGATGCTTCACGGGTCAGGGCCACTCTGAGCTCTCGTCTGTCCAATGACGAGCGTGCTCGATTATCTCGCGCATCTCGCCCTCATCAGACGATGCAGGTGCGGGAGAGGAAACAAGACTATCGAATTTCTCCCCACCAACTTCTTCTGGTGATTGTTCATGATGTTGTCGATCTCTTCTTGCAAGAATAGCGTACGTAGTGTACGTACTGTATTCCGGTTCGTCTTCTGGATGGTGGGAAAGGCTTGACGGGACTATGTTTGTTGGTCCTCGAACGGTTTTCTCCTGCAGCGACTGATGTCGCTTGCAGTCGCGATCGATAGCGGGATGAAATTGCCGGTAACTTTGCCCCACGCCGTAGGACGTGGGCTGAACTCGCATAGAACGCTCCAGATGGAAGCTACTAGAGTAAGACAACGTTGTACACTAGCTGATCCACTAGTTTGCGCGGATACGGACAGAGTGGTCGATCTGGATCTTGAACGAAGCGAACAAAGAAACTTCAGCAGTCTCTTCGGGAAATGGATCTTAGATCTTAAAACTTGAGCAAAGATGCTGTTCTGGGGCCACTGGTGCGTGGAACATTGTGCCGCGTTTCCCCTAACCAGGGTCGCCGTGGAAGGGGTGGGTTTGTATCGCGTAACTAGGGTTGCTCAAGGAAAAGCGGGGTGGGCGATATGTATTGTGTGATTGCACGCCCCCGTCCCTTTCATCAGGTCCTGAGAAAACTGATGATTACCTCGTAGCCACATGTACTATATTTGCCTGTGTAGTCCAGCTATGGCCTTAACTTTGTGATTTACCAGTATGAAAGGATAAAGGATGTAGGAAGGTCCTTTAATCGACCTAGCTATAGTTATATGGATACCTTCAAGTATTCTGGTTGGGAAAGTAACCCTTCGAAAAAAAAGTGAAACAATGGGTTTTGGAATAGAAAATAAAAAAAAAATGTAGTTAGGCACCTATGTGCCTGATCTGAATTTCTGGAGAGTGCCAGAGCAACAAAGTCTGGACATTGTATCCTCGAGAAGTTGATCCAGGATGCAGACGAAGGGTTGATCGACGGCGGTAGCAGCGGAATACGGAAGCCCAAACCTCAGAACAGAAGTAAGCATTCAAGTGTGAGCAACAGAAGTATGGATATGGAGGAGACAACCAAATAGAGGATTGTTTTTGCTACTTTTTGAGCTCCAAGCTCAGGGGAACCTGCTTAACATTTAGAAGAGCATGCGGACATTATCTAGATCAATAAAGAGGTTATTTACAATAACTTGAACTATTACTGTACATGCGGCATTTCTAGTCGACGTAGTGTGTGGTCGCTCGTAGCATAATAGGAAGGCGATTTCTCCTAACTTTAATGCTCTCCTCCCATCACACAGAGAACCGTCCGCCAACAAATCTTTCAAGCGCGCAAAGATCAACTGCTTCTTACGGAAGCATGCTGTGTTCTGATTGGCTGTCTCGCTCATCGGCCACATGCACAAACTTCCAGGCCCACTTGATTTCATCTTTTAAGGCTATAATTGGCTGGTAGAACAAAACCCTGCATGTGGGCCCTCGAAACGCACACAGAGTGCCAGCTTCACTTTTTCTCTTCCAGGCCGAAAAATCGAGTCTGCTTTGTTCGAGGATCGGAAGGCCATTGGATATCACAAGTCATTTAGATTGTTAGTTATATTGTATGCTTGTGAAATCAGGTTTTTTTGTGTATCGTAGGCTGTTGTTTGATGTATGAAAACCTGGTAATTGGAGTATCAGGCTTCTAGGCAGAGGGAGCAGCGGATCGGAATGTCATGATCTTCCACCTCTGTCCAATATTGTAGCCTACACACCGACTCGTACAAAATGTCTATCTTACTGAGACAACTAATAAGTTACCTAGCCTAAAGGCAACCAACTGGTAAGAGGGCAGGAAACAACAATGAGCCATTTGCATTCCAGAAATGCACGATAAATACCTGCGTGATCTCTACACTAAACTAACTCTTACCGAAAGTTATTGACCAAAACATGCAAGCCATTTTTTTCTTCCCAGGTGTCATGGCATTCAGCAATCCGTCAGGACAGTTGCCGAAGTCCACCGGTCTGCTCTCACCGAGGATGCCGGTGTCTCTCTCTCCACATGGTGGAAAGCTTCGGAGCAGGCTCCCGCAAACCGCAGCGTGCAACCCTCCGTGAAGCGATGCTGACGTTGATGGAGCACCGGCGGCGGCTACGGAACAGGCAAGCAGACAAATTGGTCCATGCGTCAACATAGCTCTTCGAAACACAGCCAAGGCTGGAGACATTTTTATCGCCTCCCAATGCCAAGACGCTTCCCGAGCCGCCACCACTGCCGCTAAGCCTAGTCTCCCGACACCTTCTGAAACGGCTCCTGTCAGGGACCGTGGATCGAGCCACAACACAGAAGCGCCTTGGGGCAGGCCATTGACTCGTATACTGCCATGTCACTGGCCAAAACATGCCTGTTTTGGGTTCTCTGCCGTGTTTGGTGAATTTTGACTGGTCCAAAGCCCTGGAGAAAGATAGTTGAAGCACAAGCAGTAGCAATGTCGTATGCTTTGTCTGTTGGGCCTGGTCTCTTGGCTGCTGAACAGGCCCTTGCCCAGGTTCTCCCCGTCATTTGCCCCATCGATGCCCACTGCATTGCCCTCGTGCTGCCTGTCTGTTTCTTTTTGGTCGTTTCCCTTTTTCTCCTCTTTTCAGTACCTTCGTTCTCTTGGGACAGAATCCTTTTCCTTTGCTGGCCTTTAGGCTGGACCTTCGTTTCTCATTCCCTTCTCTTCCTGGAGCCTTTCTGGGTTTTATTGTCGCTTTCTTTTCTACACCTCCTCTTCTTCCTCATCGTCTCGAGGATAGATAGCCTTCGTCGGGCTCATTCCTTTGGGCCTTTTCGATGGTTTGATACTCCAGCGAGGCCCTCCTTCTCTTTGTATTGTTTTAATCGCGACTACTTTCTTTCGGTGTTCGAGTTGCCGGCCAATCTCATTCACCACATTCTTTGCCCAGCAGGCTTCAGGGCACCTACGACGCTGGACGTCAATCGTATTCGGTCAGGATAAGGGAATCGAGAGAGAGGAAAGAGGGAAATAGGCGAAAAACGGTCACATTCTAAGTGCCATAACAGTCGACTCTCACAGTCAAAATGGCGAGCAAGGTGCAAATGGTCTACGTCATCTCTGACGCCCTCTTCCTTCTTATGGGCATCTTCATCCTCATTTTCTGCGTCGTCGTGAACAACATCAAGGATAACGCACCTTCCAACGGGAGGGAAGCTGCACGGAATCTGATGTATCAACAATTCCCCCTGACAGGTTAGTCGTGACCCCTTGCAGAGCCAATGCTCAATTCCGACTCCGAGCTAATACTGGTAACAGCGGGTATTGTTAACTCTGTCTTCATTTTCGTTACTTTCATCACCACGCTTCCCGGTCTCGCTCTCGGATCGCGTCCCTGGATCAAGATCGGCGGTTATCTAACAATTGTCTGCGCCATTTTCACCATGATTCTTGGCTTGTATCTTTGGATCATGACCCTCAAGACGCGCGCCAGCTTCGCCAAGGTTTTCGCCGTGCAGCCGGACGACATCAAGAGCTTGATGCAGACCACCTTCTCCTGCTGTGGTTACTTTAACGCCACGTCTGCCCCAGTTTTCGTCACCGACGCTACATGCCCCAGCCCTGCCGCTGCGGCACTCATGCGTGGCTGTGTGGCCCCTATTTCTAGTTTTATCAATGTGCTCTTGGATAACATTTTCACTGCGATGTTTGGCATGGTGGGCATCGACGTCGTGTTCCTGCTCTCTGCCGTGTGCCTGCTGAAGGAGCGCAAGGAGCGCGAGCGCTTCCGTCATATTGACGAGAAGAACGGTATCGGGAGGTTTTGAAGACACAGGGGTTGCTGGTATACACTTGTGAGAAGGAAGAGCCAATGTTTTTTGCTTTAAGGTCACCTTGCTCCTGCTTACCCGTAACAAAGCAATCTTTTGAGTCTTGGGAGTTTGAAGAGCAGCAGGACATAAACGTTCCTGATGGTGAACACGATGCCAGTCCTTATTCTAGTTTCCTTTCGTGATAGTACATAGTGAATTCAATCGCTAGCACTTTGTGACATAAAGCTGTTTTATCTCTCAATGCAGTTTCGCATGTATCTCAATACATCAAAAGGCGGCTTTTATTATAGACTCCTGTTGTGTTCTTGACCTTGCCCAATAGCGAAGGATATCGATATACGGTATTTCGGATAGTTTAGTCCACGTAATAGTGTTATTGCTAAGACCTTTATACATAAAATTACATGTCATACGTAGCCGCCCCCTAATTAGACTACGGAGTTTTCATGCGCGCTATGAACTCCCAACCCTAATCCTATACCTGGACTCGTCCCAGACCCTCTGCCGTCCTCTAAGTTGGCATCATCTCTATACTCGGGCGGCACTGGTGTTGGTCGTGATTGTCTCTTCCGCCACCAATTCCACAAACCCCAACGCCCACTAGCAGAAACTGTACACCCTCCTGTGCGTGTACTTAATGTTTTTTTCCTTGCAGTGAAGCCAAGAAAGCCGGTCGACACTCTTCGCCTACCACCGCCAAGACTTCTCCTAGTCCCTCCAAGGAGAGGCTCTGCTTCTTCGCCGGAGCGATTGGTAGTGATCGGCATAGATGCCAACCGGCGCTTGCTGACAGCTGGAGACTGAGGTGCAGTTGTGCTGCGATCGTCAAGCTCGCCCCAAATGCCGGCATCTTGCCAGCGAGAAGGGGTGCTACGCAATCTTGAGCGGCTCATAAGGGTCTGGCTGCGGGTACCTGGAGTTGTAGGCTGTGTAAAAATGGTTGGAGAGGGCGCTGGCGGAGAACCAAAAGTTTGATAGCTGGGCAAGGGCACTGTATCCAGGTTGCTTCGTTCTTCATTGTCCAGCAAGGCTGAATGAAGAGAGACGTCCTCTTCAAAATCCTCCTCTCCCTCTGTATCTTCAACGAGACCCAAGCCAGGAGCGAGCGTGGACTGTCCTATTGCTGGAGGGTGTTGTTCATCGGTTAGGCGCCATGAAAGGGAGAGAACACCGGACAGGAGGATGACAGTGCCAAGGGTGATGAGACACGCGCGAAGCGGGTTGATCAGGTCTGTCTGTCGGAAGTAAATTAAGCCATCGAGAATTGCGATGATGTTGTAAATGCAGAATATAAAGGGGTATAGGACGGAAGTCGAAACCAGCTTCAAGCCGCGGTGTAGATAATAGAGCTGTGTCAGAGCAAGAATCAAAAGCCCGACAACAATCATCCACGCCTGCCAATGAACGAACTGGTTGTCTTTATTAACGATTGTCCTCACGAGCAACTCCACTGCCGACTTGGCAAACAGCAAGGAGTGAGCAGAGAGTGTGCCACTGATAAATCCATATGAGAACCCACGGGTGAGACGGAATCGATGGTCCTGCATCAGAGTTGTAAAATAGCTGACGATGTCAGTTGCCAAGGCCAAGCCAACAATGATGACAGCCTGGAACGACATCCAAATCACGAACGGCTTCCTGCTGAGAAGCTCCAGTAGCTCGCTCAGCTTGTGTGCCGGAGAGGGGATGGTACCAAAGGTGGCAATAAGGACAGCCCCTGCACAAACCAACAAGGTCCCCCAAACCGACCACCTTGTAAAAGGCTCTCCGAGAATTAGGGTGGCACATATCGAGTTAAAAACCAAACCAGACGCTTGAAGAGTCGACAAGATAGGCAGCGGAAGTGTAGAAATCTGGATCGAACTCCCAAGGACATTGGCTATCAAGAACATAGCCATTCCAATCTGCCACCGTCTCCTCAGGTAGGGGGGCCGCCGGGCATCAAGGGGGAATTTCTCATCTTCGAGAATGTGAGATTTTCTCTGTAGAGTAAGGCCAAGGCTCTGGACACTTGTAGACAATAAACCGACTATAATACCGAGCTGTATTTCATGTTAATGTCCAGAATTCTGAATGGCATGGGTTACAAGATGGTAAAGAACAGATAGGAGGGAAGGCCGGCACAACGTCAAATTAAGCGCAAGGCAACTTACAGCCAAGCTGCCACCAGGAGAGATGCCATCAATAAGCCCCATGATGTCGTGTGGCCAAGATACATGAGGCAGATCAACCTTCGGCAGCGGGTCGTCACAGCCACATGAAATGGACAAATCGGAGATGACAAAGAAAGGTCTCCAAACGGAACGATACGTATTGTCCCAAAAGAAGCGAATTGTTGGTCGAATTGATGATGGGCTTGACTCGGTAGGGCCTTCTAAAGAAAGTCTGTTGACTTAGCCAGTCCGGCAGGCCTGAACGGTCAAAGAAGCCCAACGTTGTCGGGAAAACAAGTAGCGCTAGGTAGGTGCTTAGTATACCGGCCAGTTATTGCACTTCCAACTTGATAAAGTTGCTCTTGGGCGATGATGCAATCGGCTGGCCTAGGAATAGCGGGTAACTTGTTTTGTGCCTGGCCAGAGATGTTGCACACGTGAGGTTGTTCTCAGTTGGGCCAAGATGCAAGGTCCAACCTGTGGAATGTGATTTTGAGGTTGGATGAAGTGGTTGCGCGTGCGGATGGGTTGGAGAAGCGGTCCTGGCACCTGGGCGATGGCGTAGGTCAGGTACGGATCCGTACGGGTCACACCGGGGTGAGTTAGGAAACAGATGCTGTGACAAGGGGTGGGACACTTGGCCTTTGCTCATTTGAGAGAGAGCAACAGCTGGAGGTTTTGGAACAGAGGCAGATCGGTTAGGGCGACAGGCAGATGCAAAACAACCAGCCTCCCTAGTCTCTGGCACCAATCTGTGACATTTTACATTTGGCTCGTTGCGGCTCCTCCAGGCCATTGCCGCGCTTCCGTTACGATGTCTGCACTGTGGGGTGTGGCTCCAGGAGAACGCAGGCTGACGGTACATTTGACAGGAACCAGGGTTTAGCATGGTGATGATACATGTGGAGGCTGGTCCAGGGTCTTTATCTTATCGCACCTTACCCCCCTCTTGGGCCTCCGGGCAGCTTGCGCCATTGCCAAGCCTAAGAAGCAGGTCTCCATCCAATGTCCAGCGGGAGCTGCGTCAACGGCGTTGTTGGTTAATCTCGACGTCGCCGACCCATTGCCCAGTATCGAAACGACATTTCATTGACCAAACGACCCCGAGTGAGCAACATCGATTCATAGACACTGCACATTACTTTCTGGAAACACTCGGCCTGCATTCTGTTGGTCTGCGCATCTCCGCACGCAACCCCTCATCCCTATCTCGAACTGGTGCTCGCCATCACCGGTACCACCCAGGCTACAGAACCCTTAACATACTGTGCCCTCTACCATACCGCCCAAGATGTCACAAGTCCACGCCTTGTCCGACGATCAAGTACGTTTATATTCTCAATACATGATTTTATATGGCGCAGTGGTCCTCGCACCTTCGACACTGTGGCCGTAGAGGTTCCCCGCCTTCCCCGCCATGGGGAAGAGGATGGGGAAGAGGAGCACCCGAAACGGTCTTGGAAGAGAGAGGACGGAATTTACTAACATGGTTTTCCTAACTTAGGTCGGACAAGAGCTGCGTAAGATGACAGCATTCATCAAGCAAGAAGCCAGTGAGAAGGCGCGTGAGATTGAGATCAAGGCAGATGAAGAGTTCGCCATAGAGAAGTCCAAGCTCGTGAGGCAGGAGACCGATGCTATCGACCAAGCTTACCAGAAGAAGTTCAAGCAAGCTACCATGTCCCAGCAGATTACACGGTCAACTCTGGCCAACAAGACACGCCTACGCGTGCTGGCTGCGCGCCAGGAGCTGCTGGACGAAATCTTTAACGCCGCCGAGCAGCGCCTGGGCGAGCCCACAAAGGACGCTGTGCGGTATGAGGGCATACTTAAGGGGCTGATCCTGGAGGGGTTCTATGCTATGGACGAGCCAGCCCTTCAGATCCGGTCACGAAAGCAGGACCGTGAAGTTGTGCGCAAGGCTATTGATGCTGCCGTCAAGGAGTATAAGGATAAAACAGGAAAGGAAATTTCCGCAACAGTCGATGAGAGGAACGACTTGCCGGAGGGCAGGTAAGAATGATTGTCACTGCTATGTCATCACTATTCAACCCTGAAGAGGTGATGCTAACATCACTCGCCCCACTCAACAGCGCAGGTGGTGTGTTCATTGTCGGCGGCAATGGCAAGATCGATATCGACAACACCTTCGAGACCAGGTTGAAGCACCTCAAGGAGAGTGCACTGCCGGCTATACGCGAGACTTTGTTCGGCAAGAACCCCAATCGCAAATTCTTTGATTGAGATCAAAGACAGGGGGTACTGTCTCCGGAGAGAGACTATTTGGCTGGTATGGAGTAATGTTTTGCTGAGACGCATTGTAAGGAGCAGCTCGCCATGGTTATGCGAATCCGAGTAGGGTTCGAAGCATTCTAGTCAATTTATTCCATCATACGAATGCAAAGACAAGACCAAGCCCAAACAAGGGCGGCTAATACTGGGTATCTAAGAATTTGTATGATACATGATATAAGCTAAAGGGAAGTTAAGCCCAGTTTGGGCAGGAAAAATGCAATATTGCCCAAACATTCGTTATGGGCATCCTCTACACATGAGGATGCCTGTTACAACAACAGACATCGCGATGACAAGTGAATGAGTGATTACTGCCATCCAATCTATTGAGAGGAGTGTTGGTTACGGGTAAGAAAGTTCTTCATATACTCCTGCTGCTTGGCCAGTTCCACTCCATCGCTAGGCTGATTAAGCCCAAAGGCATCTGTCTTGGGAGGACTCCGCGTCCGGACGGCAAACAGGAGCTTGTGCTCCAAGTCTTTTAGCAACCCACGTGCTTCAGTTCTCGACATGTATGCTGCGCCTTGTTCAGGTATCATTGAGAAGATGTGCCTGATGCGATACGCAACCTCATCCACTTCTGCATCGAATTGCTTCACTGCTTCTGATTGCGGAATACCGGGAGGTGGCGATCCGTCTCCAATAGCGACTGCCAAAAGTTGCGTGAGTGCAAATAACTCAAGGAAGTCGGTGCTGCTGCGGTCAATAACGAAGCCATCTCCATGTTCAAGGCGGTCAATAACGGACCGCATGCTGAAAGTGTCTTCGGGACGGCGGTACGCGCGTTGCGGGTCGTCAAACACGAAGACGAGTGCCAGTCTGCGTCGGAGCTCGACTAACCTTGGATGAAGCGGCGGGATAGACGAGACCGCATTCCAGCGAAATGTTGCTTCCGGGGTGTGATGGTAGAGAGAGTCGCTGACGTTACCGCACTAGACGACAGGAGGGCACATTCAGTCAGCAAGCCTGAGAATTGGGAAGGGCTTCTTTGGTGGAAGAGAGGGGCTGCCTACGAAGTTATTCCAATCTGAGCTATGAACGCCCAACGCTATCCCAGACAAAGCATTTTGATGGTCAGTGGCGATGCCAGCGTCTTCCCGTACCAGATGGTCCATGCCAAGACGGAGGAGAAGAGTCATGGCCCGCGTAAGGGACTTGAAAGCAAGCGAGTGGGCAGTTTCTTTCAAAATACGCAAGACAACTCCAAGGAGGTCTCGCTGTTGCTCTGGGCATGGGGCACGACTCGTGGGTAGGTCTGAACCCCCAGCTGGTTGAGAGCCCACAACAAGTGCACGTTCTGAGGCACCAACATTCTGGAACAGCCACGTAATTTTATCTTCGTCCATAAGCCGCCTGATCTGACTTGGACATGCCCCAAGCAGCCGCAGGTATTCATCACGAAGCTTTTTGGACTTCTCATGGAAGACTTCCTGAAGCACCCATTGAAAGATCTCGTCTGGCAGATTCTGCATCTTGCGCTGAACGCGAAGGGGGAGACCGTCTTCAAACACCTCGTTCCGGCGACCTTCCGTTGCGAGAAAGGCCCAAACCCCTTTTGCCATGCCCTTAGGGAATAAGGACCGAGATTCGAGTGGAATGGTGCTGGTCTGACTTGACTCATCAAAGAAGAACCACTGCTTCGGGAGTACGGTGGCCTCAGTTCTGGCTACGGCCTGGAGCAGCCGGACCTTGCTCTCGTCCTGGCTTCCTTCCGCATCTGGGAGGACGTCCAACAATGAATCATGGATGCTGCTTGATTGTTGCTTTAGCTTTGCGGCGAAGCGGGTAGACGGTGAGCCCAGGGCTTCCAGGGCGTTGCTTCGCTTCTCACTTTCTTGGAGGGCTCTCTCAGCCTCTTCATGCTTGCGCAGAGCAGCGAGATCATACTTTGGCTTCGACTTTGTGTTAATTGTTAGGGGGGACGAATAAATTTCTACTGCCCGCCGCTTTGCCCTTGGCGTGGAAAAGGAATTGGGGTTATTGCTGGATTCCTTCGCTGGAACACATTTCGATGGCCAAAGGGGAGGCCGGGGAGTTCAGGGAAGTCATCGTCAGAGCTCAAGACCTCATCCTCGTCATCTGATCCCTTGATCACCGCGTCCCGATCTCTAGAAGGCTTTTTGGGTGAGGATGGGGACGAAGAAAGCAGACCGGAAGGCAATGAGGATAGTGGTTGCGGGGGCGGGGAATCCCGAGAAATAGCGGGTGTTTCTGGCAGCTGTTGGGAGGACGCTGCTGGCTGCAAGGACCTGGGCACGGGCTTGAAGAAGTTGGTGATGGCGCTGTTTTTGGGCATTTTCCCACCTCAGTTATACTTGACAGCCTTGGTGGCTAAACTTGCGAAACGGTGAAAGAACTGGATCAAAATGCAGGCTGTTGAACTTGACACCAGCGGGAGTCCCAGAACCTTTATGGCTTGTATCTCGAAATGCGTCGCTGAAAGAGAGCGCGTTCTTGATCTCACAATTCAGACCTTGATGTGAGCACGGACCATCCAATATGCCCCGTATTCCGTACGTTACCAGGTCTGTTACATACGGATTATGTGAGTTGTAATTGCGGTAAGACAGTGAATATTTCTTGACAGTTCAGCCTGGAAACCCTGTCCCAACGATTCTGTGTTGAATGGTGGTACTCCATTGAACATCGTGTACCAGTTCTAAACTTCTTACCCCAATCAGTTGACAGCTGCACATGAGGCTGGACGAGCAATCAAGTTCTCAGCGTATACTGCATGTTTAATAATTGTTAAAGATTCCACTCATCTGACCTCTCCGAAAACTTCGCAACGTCTTGCAAACACTGTTGCTGATCAAGACTTCCAAAAGCTTAAAGTTGTTGATGTGATGGCTGAAATGCTTGGCTCCAGTTTCTGCCCTGCACCGAAGAGCAGAGACCAAGTTTCCGGCTTTGCTAAGTATCTCTACGCAGAAAAATCTTCGCTTCGCTCTCATACCAACAAGCGGCAAGCCGAGCCTCAGATACCAGACCTCTATCAAGGACGTATCACAAACCAAGTTGGATTCGGAACCAAAACCCGTTTCTCCAGTTCACAGTATCAGAAGGAGCGTGGCTTTGCAACCTTCCACTATGACAAGACATATAGAAATAAGATCGATATTAACACTTACAGTTTTGGGTATGCACAAGTTTCGTCACCTCTCTTCCTGGAAACATCTGGAGGTGAAACTCGTTCGTGGATCGCGGATCAGAGCCCTGACCACAGAAGCTCTTGGCTTGTTTGGGAGAATTCTGCAAGATCTTCGAGTAACATCATTCATTGGTTCACCGAATGTTGCTGATGGTAGACACAAGGCCGGTGCCTGTTCTTCTCAACGCTGCGTAAGCCAGCGGGTAAGAGAGTGTGTAAGACATCTTTGGCCAGACACCTGCAAGCGTCCTTCTCATCAAGCGCCAACATGACAAGCAGACGTAATCTATAAGCATTTTTTTTAAGGAGACTTACGTACACACCAAAAAGATTGATGTACGGTTTACTGCCAACTAGGTGCATAGGAGGCATCCTCGATACAGCTTGCTGAGTGAATGAGTGGGCTGTTAACGGTACAGCTTGTAATCCACGCAGGATGTATGGTCTTCCGTTGTAAGGGATTGTTCAAGTGCCACGAGGCACGATCTCTGGTCACACAATGTGTGGCAGTCGATTGCGGTAGTACTTGTATCAATTAACCGTACAGGTGTATCCATACCTACATTAGGTAGGGAGGGCTCTTTTAAGGAGATGAGATATGCGGATAAACTGGAATCTGTACGAATTGCTGGCGGACAGGTTGCCTGCAGCCATTGGCGGCGTTCATTGCTCAAATCTGTTGAACCACAGGTTGGACGGAGATGACGAGGGGAGCCTCTGGAGACTGTCGTTGTGTGTGCACCCCATCCACTTTGACTGCGATGGGCAACTGCATACCCGCAGGACGTTGTAAGGTTGCAATCCAGGAACCTGGAAGCGCGGCGTCGGCGGCCGGGCTTCACGCAAAACCCGAGAAAGGACTGAGATCGTGAAGTTGGTTGTGTTCCCCTGACGCTGGGAAGATCGACCGTCAGCAGCCCAGGCCACAATTAGGCGACGATCCCCTGTCTCGTCTCCGCCAGCTCCACCAGGTTCTTGGGGGGCGCGAATCTTGAATTCATGTGGCTACTGGGGCGCTAATGGACATGCGAGTGACCAACCTGCAAGTTAATCGTCCGATGTGGTCATGGAAATCTCGAGCAAACGTGCTGTGAAATTCAGACTCAAAGAAAGCAGCACGGCTGCCGGACGACTCCCACGATTTCGGCGCTGCGTTGGGCAAGTCTGCAAAGACAACAGCATCACACGAAATACGGCCAACGTTGCATGGCTGTACCATTGCAGGGATCACGACCAGCTGGGGCAAGAAGGGGAGTTTCCAAACCAAGCCGAGCGACCCCGGCGCAGCCCCAGTGCAGCCCCACCTGTCGTGCCGCGACTCCATGAGAAATGAACAGCGGCTGACCAATTCATGACCCGGGACCCCAGCTGTCCCCTGCTGTCCTCTTTTTTTTTTCTGTCGCAGTTTACCCAGCAGCGCCTCCGCGAGCCTGAGGTCGTCGTGACAAAAATTCCCCCTTTCGGCCTTCTTGCCCATTGATGCAGCACGCAGGCATCAGCACACCTCTTGCATGCCTTGCGGCCTGCTGACTTGCTTTCTCGTTGCCAGCCTTGAGATTCTGCTGAGCGGCTTTTCCAAGCCCTGGTGCACGAGCTGATATCCGTGGCTTACGGATTACTTACAAGTACATGCGATAGGTATCCGTACTGCCCGCTAGGTCGTACACCGTACGGATTACATGCACACTAGCATGGTCCTTCCGCTCTCGCTGCCTGCAAAACCCCGACACTTCCGGCCTGCTTCCACTTTCTGCGACCAACTTGTTGCCGCGCTCCTTAACGCTTTCGTTCGCTGTCTCGACTTCTCTTCCCCTGAGCATATCGCGAGCTTCTCTCCATAGCATCACGAACGAAACATCTGCTTCGCCGCGGGCTGCCCGACCCCCAAGTCTTGCTCGCTGCATCCGTGCCCTGCGGCCGCCCACACACACAGCACGCGCCGATACACTGTGCATGTCCTGTCCATCCCACGAAAGCCTGCCTCACGATCTTGCCATCGACCCAGAACGCCCTCGCTCTCGCTACCTTGCAATCTGACCACAACATCGCCTCCAGTCGTCGTTCCCTCTCCTCAATTGACTGCGGCTAGCTTTGATTCAAATCGCCGCGACCGCAACGCCCGCGCCATACGGGGCGATCTATTTCTTTGCCAAGCTGGACTCCTTGCGGTGCGGGATTGGAACTGCGCCCTAGCACGACCCCGGATCAACCTGGCGCGCATCCCCAGGTGATCGGGCCTTGCCCGCAACTCCCGTCATCATGGCACCTCCCCAGGAGGAAGGCGGCGGGAATGGGACAGAACTATCCATGCAGAGGTCGAGATGGGCCACCCGAAGGCTGACCGTTAAGAGCGGCGCTAGGAAACGGCTTTCGTTGATGACGAGGGCGCAAGCAAAGAACTCGGCGACAGAAAAACGGCAGTCCGGAGTGACAGATGATGGCTCCCCTGCTGCAGATGGTGATCAGAAAGAAGGCAGCATCTCCAGCAGCAATAACGGGGGCTCTGCGCCCAGAAAACTCTATTTCAACCTCCCTCTGCCCCCTGAACTTAAGGACGAAGAGGGACACCCAATACAGCAGTTTCCGCGCAACAAGATCCGTACTGCCAAGTACACGCCGCTTTCCTTCATTCCCAAGAATTTATGGTTCCAGTTCCACAACATCGCTAATATTTTTTTCCTTTTCCTTGTCATCTTAGTTGTACGTGCTTCATCCCCCCCTTTTCCCTCGTTTGAACTGTCTCGGTTGACCTTCCTTAACCATAGATTTTCCCTATCTTTGGCGGAGTTAATCCTGGACTCAACTCCGTCCCCCTAATAGTTATTATCACTGTCACAGCCATCAAGGATGCCATTGAGGATTACCGGAGAACGATTCTCGACATCGAGCTCAACAATGCCCCTGTTCACCGGTTACAGGGCTGGGAGAACGTGAATGTAGAGAAGGACAACGTTTCATTATGGCGAAGGTTCAAAAAAGCCAACTCCCGCTTTTTCGGCTCCATCTGGCATCTCATTGAAAGATTGTGGAAGGAGGATGCTCAGTCCATGCGTCAACGCTTTGCCTCTGCGGACCCGCGCATGTCGATTGAGACAAGGACTGCACCGTGGGATCCATCTCATCGGCGATCGGTTGCCTCACACACGGAAGAAATCCAGATGACCCCAGTGCCATCTCCCGTTCCTCACGATCCCGACGTGCCGACTGTATCGTCTGCGATAGAGAACGAAGCTACGCTACTCCAGAACTTGAAGGGAGACTTGATCAACCACGAGATCCCCGTCTCTGGCAAAGCGCGATTCCACAAGGATGCATGGAAGAATCTAGTCGTGGGTGACTTTGTACGCATCTACAACGACGACGAACTTCCCGCCGACATCATCATCCTGGCGACTTCAGACCCCGATGGTGCTTGCTATGTTGAGACCAAGAACCTGGATGGCGAAACCAACCTAAAGGTGCGACAGGCCTTGCGATGCGGGAGAACGCTCAAGCATGCTCGCGACTGCGAGCGTGCTCAGTTCGTTATTGAGAGCGAGCCTCCTCAGCCGAACCTCTACAAGTACAATGGTGCTATCAGATGGAAGCAGAGGGTTCCCTGGGATCCCCACGGAGAACCTAGGGAAATGTCTGAGCCCATTGGCATCGACAACCTCCTGCTGCGTGGCTGCCATCTCCGCAACACCGAATGGGCCCTCGGCGTGGTTGTCTTCACTGGCCATGACACTAAGATCATGATGAATGCTGGCATCACGCCCAGTAAGCGCGCGCGCATTGCTCGGGAGCTTAACTTCAATGTCATTTGCAACTTCGGTATCCTCTTAATCATGTGCCTGATCGCCGCCATTGCCAACGGTATCGCGTGGGGAAAGACAGACGCTTCCTTGGCTTGGTTCGAGTATGGTTCGATTGGAGGGACTCCGGCGCTGACTGGCTTTATCACGTTCTGGGCCGCTGTCATCGTCTTCCAGAACTTGGTGCCCATTTCTCTCTACATCTCGTTGGAAATTGTGCGGACACTACAAGCTTTCTTCATCTACAGCGATGTCGGCATGTACTACGAAAAGATCGACCAGCCCTGCATCCCCAAATCGTGGAACATATCCGACGATGTGGGCCAAATCGAGTACATCTTTTCGGACAAGACCGGCACCCTAACACAGAACGTCATGGAATTCAAGAAGGCGACTATCAACGGTCAACCTTATGGCGAAGCTTACACTGAGGCACAGGCCGGCATGGATAGGAGACGAGGTATCAATGTTGAGGAGGAAGCCAAGGTGATTCGAGAAGAGATCGCAGCAGCGAAGGTGAGGGCCATCCGCGGCCTTCGGGAACTGCACGACAATCCATATCTCCACGACGAGGATATGACCTTCATCGCCCCCGATTTCGTCGAAGACTTGGCCGGTAAGAATGGTCCGGAGCAGCAGCAAGCCACCGAGCACTTTATGCTTGCGCTTGCCCTCTGCCACACGGTCGTCGCCGAGAAGCAGCCAGGCGACCCTCCTAAGATGATCTTCAAGGCGCAGTCACCTGATGAGGCCGCCTTGGTTGCGACCGCGCGCGACATGGGCTTCACCGTTCTCGGCATGTCTGACGGGGGCATCAATGTGAATGTTATGGGCAAGGATATGCATTTCCCAGTGCTCAGCATCATCGAGTTCAACTCGAGCCGCAAAAGGATGAGCACGATTGTTCGCATGCCAGACGGCCGGATTCTGCTCTTCTGCAAGGGGGCTGATAGCGTCATCTACTCGCGTCTCAAGAAAGGAGAGCAGGCCGATATGCGCCGAGAGACCGCGCAGCATCTCGAAATGTTCGCCGTTGAGGGTCTTCGGACGCTCTGTATTGCGGAGAGGGAGCTCTCGGAGGAGGAATACCGTGAGTGGCGCAGGGAACACGACCTCGCTGCTACTGCTCTGGAGAACCGCGAGGAGAAGCTCGAAGAGGTGGCTGATAAGATTGAGCGCGACCTCACTTTGCTTGGTGGCACCGCAATCGAAGACCGGCTCCAGGATGGCGTTCCCGATACGATTGCCCTCCTGGCCGATGCTGGTATTAAGCTCTGGGTGCTCACGGGCGACAAGGTCGAGACGGCCATCAATATCGGCTTTTCATGTAACCTGCTTAATAACGACATGGATCTGCTTCGTCTGCAGGTGAATGAGAGCGACGCCAGCACCGAGGACGACTATCTTCAGCTCGCTGAAGAGCAGCTCAAGACCAACTTGGAAAGGTTCAACATGACAGGCGACGACGAAGAGCTGAAGAGAGCTAGGAAAGACCACAACGCTCCCTCCCCGACTTACGCGCTTGTCATCGACGGCTTCACGCTGCGGTGGGTGCTCAGCGACTCACTCAAGCAAAAGTTCCTGCTGCTGTGCAAGCAGTGCAAATCGGTGCTTTGCTGCCGTGTCAGTCCAGCTCAGAAAGCAGCTGTCGTGTCGATGGTCAAGAATGGCCTTGATGTCATGACTCTCTCGATTGGCGATGGAGCGAACGATGTCGCTATGATCCAAGAGGCTGATGTTGGCGTGGGCATTGCTGGTGAGGAAGGCCGGCAAGCTGTCATGTCATCAGACTTCGCGATCGGTCAATTCCGTTTCCTGCAGAGGCTTGTCCTTGTCCATGGCAGGTGGTCATATCGCCGACTGGCTGAGACCATCAGCAACTTCTTCTACAAGAACATGATTTGGACGTGGTCCATCTTCTGGTACCAGTGCTACTGCAATTTCGACATCGCCTATATCTTCGAGTACACCTATATCCTCATGTTCAACCTCTTCTTTACGTCGGTCCCAGTCATCCTTATGGGCGTTTTGGATCAGGACGTATCGGACACCGTGTCGTTGGCCGTTCCACAGCTCTATAGGCGTGGCATTGAGCGGAAGGAATGGACGCAAACAAAGTTCTGGCTGTACATGATTGATGGTGTCTACCAGTCGGTCATGTCCTTCTTCATTCCATTCATCTTCGTCGTCCTCACCCCCACGGCTGCCGGCAACGGACTTGATGTGTCTGAACGCACACGATTGGGCGCATACATCGCGCATCCGGCTGTCATCACGATCAACGGCTACATTTTGATCAATACGTACCGCTGGGATTGGCTGATGCTTCTGAGCATCGTGCTTTCCGACGTCTTTATCTTCTTTTGGACCGGTGTCTACACGGCGACAACTTATTCCGCTGGTTTCTACCAGGCAGCGCCACAAGTATACCAGGAACTGACATTCTGGATGTGCCTAATCGTGACTCCTGCTCTTTGCTTGCTCCCACGTCTGGTTGTCAAGTGCATCCAGAAGCAGCGATTCCCCTATGACGTGGACATCATTCGCGAGCAGGCCAACCGCGGCGATTTTGCAGCGGCCGATGCAGCAGCGGTGGCGGCTCTTGGAGGTCCCGAAAGGGTCGAAGGCGAATCACTCGGTTCGTTGTCATCTTCAGGCAAGGGCTCTGGACGCAGCAAGAAATCCAAGCACCAGCAGTACGCCAGCGTGGACGAGGACCGCCGGCCCATCTATCCTCCGTCTATCGCTACGCACAACACCCGCGCGCAGAACGGCAGTGACGGCACCACATACATTATGCAGAGCCGCACATCAACTGAATTGCAACAAGAGATGCCGTTCGACCGCGATCGCGAGGAGGAGACGCCCGCCGTCCGGCCATCCATTGAGCGCACACGTCCATCGTATGATCGTATCCGCCGTTCTATCGACCGTGTGCGGCCCAGCTTTGAGGCCAGCAATGACTTCACGTCGGCTGCAAGGCTGAGCCGAATCGAGTCGACACACTCGTCCCTCGGGCATACATACAGCCACCAGAGGGAGAGCTACGCCGGCGAATCCTCGGGAGCCCAACAGGGACAGGAGCCGGGGCAGCGGAGATTTAACCTCGCCACTGTTAGGAAGAGAGGGCTGTCAGCATTTTCGAAGAAGAGCATTGATACCACGGAGGGGGAGCCGCCGCGCGAGCCGCCAATGTGAATTGTGTAATGTCATGATTGGAGAACAATATGGGCGGGTACTTTGATTGTATGGATACTGTATGGAGTACTTTGTAATCATGTTTGCATGAGGCTGGCTGACGGCTGTCTGTCGATATTGGATTGTCAGACAGGCAGGCATGGTAACGGCACCCGTCTTCATCGACTCTTTGTTCTTTTTTGAGATCACATATTCTTGTTTATCTTTTTGTTGATAGATATCCCGGTCTTTTTTTTTTTTGCTTGCGGCGTTCTGTCGTCACCCATACATGAGGGGGAAAAGAAGAAGTTGTTTGTGCATGATATCTTCCTGAAGATGTACGTGGCTACTGTAAAAGGGTGGCAGCTTGTGATTGTCGGCAGGATTGATTGGGAAGGGAGAGGCAATCGTCACATGGTGAGTGGTACGATAATGGTAGTGATGGCTGTTGTGCCATCAAGATTTTGGTGAGGTGTAAAAGTTGGCTTTGTTCCATTCTGCTTGCCCCTATTTCAATGGGACAGGCAGAGTGGTACGGGAGTTGGCACTGACTGTTCCCTCTTTTGGATGTGTTGAGGTGCTTTAGACAAGTTAACCTGACAACTGGCGTTTGGGGTGGAATGGGACTCGCATTTGCACGACCGGGAAGGTCACCACTGTTGCGAAGCAGAACTAACCACGATGACACGTTGTATTTTAGAATACAATGGCTTATCTTGTATATAGTTTTTGCCTTCAATGGGTTTCCCTCCCTGCCCGATCTGTACTTTGTTCTTGTGAAAGTCGCCGTTTGGTGTTTGGATGTTTGTTGTTTACTTTGTCTTGAATCCCCTTTTTCGATGTTGTGTCCAAGCACCAAAGCTGGCCAGTGTGGAGTGGGTCTGGGATTAGCCTGCTCGCTAGACCCTTGCACAGTACAAACCCTCCCCAGGAACAGGCGGGCCAGTAAAAAATAACAGAATGACCTGACCTTCGTTCGTCCCATCCACGACGCGCACTTCAACCTCAGCGCGTACAAGTGAACCGTTCATCCCACATCATCTTCTCCTACATCCTTCCTTGCCGGCTCGTCAATGCTTGCCAAAACCGGTGTTCCTCTTTGCTGAGAGTGCAGTCTGGATTGAGGACGGCGACAATGGCATCCACGGTGGTAGACACGGTGCTGCAGCTGCTCGACCAGCTGCCGCCCATCATCCAGCAATTCAGGTGAGTCGGTTGAGGCATCCTTGTGCTTTCATTGCAAAGTAATAAGGTATCGCTGACCATTCTTCCAGCCCCAAGAACTCCCCAGAGACCTATCTCACAGTGTTGGCTGCCATTGTCCTGGCTTATTCGAATTGGCTTCTGTTCCAATCGTTGAGCAATCGGCCGATCCCATACAAGGTTTCTCCGCCAGAGCGGCCTGAGAAGCCAGAGATCCTCGAGAAGCCATCCATCAAGGTGTGTTTTGATTTCCAGTGTCAAACTGGTCGATTCGATGGCTTCCTGGTATGTCCTCGACTGACTTGTGCCCAACATACAGGTCGAAGGCTCGAACACGATCCGCTGCTACGCCCCCGCGACTGGCGAGCTTCTTGGCTACGTGGAGCCGGCAACACCAGAGACGATTGACCGTGCCATCGAGGAAGCCCATGAGGCTCAGAAGAAGTGGGCGAACACATCGTTTAACGAGCGCCGTGCCGTTTTGCGGACTCTTCTCCAGCATGTTCTGGACAACCAGGAGCAGATCTGCCGTATTGCTTGTCTTGACAGTGGCAAGACCATGGTGGATGCGCAGCTCGGCGAAGTTCTCGTCACTGTAGAGAAGCTCCAGTGGACCATCAAGCATGGCGAGAAGGCTCTGGTGCCCGAGCGCCGCCCTACTAACCTGCTCATGACCTACAAGCGAAACACTGTCCGCTACGAGCCCCTGGGTGTCGTTTCTGCATTGGTCAGCTGGAACTACCCCTTCCACAACCTGATCGGTCCCGTCATCAGCGCTATCTTCTCCGGCAACGGTATCCTCGTCAAGGTCTCTGAGCAGACCGCCTGGAGCTCTCAATACTTCACCAAGCTCATCCGCGGCGCTCTGATTGCTCACGGCCACGATCCCCGTCTCGTTCAGACCGTCGTCTGCTGGCCCGAGGTTGCTGGCCACATCACCTCACACCCGCGTATCAGCCACATCACTTTCATCGGCTCACGCCCTGTCTGCCACAAGGTTGCTGCCTCGGCTGCCAAGGCTCTGATTCCTGTGGTCGCTGAACTGGGCGGCAAGGACGCCTCGATCATCCTCGATACAGTCAGCAAGAGCGATCTCCCCCGCGTCGTCGAGATCCTCATGCGCGGCAGCTTCCAAGCCTCTGGCCAGAACTGCATCGGCATCGAGCGCATCATCGCCGCTCCCGGTATCTACGACAAGTTAGTCTCGCTCCTCGAACCTCGTGTCCGCGCCCTGCGTCTCGGCCAAAACGCCGATGTTGGGGCTATGATCTCTGACAATAACTTCGCTCGCCTCGAGGGCCTCATCGCTGAGGCTGTCTCTCGCGGCGCCCGTCTGCTTGTCGGCGGCAAGCGCTACGCCCACCCGGATTACCCCAATGGCCACTACTTCTCCCCGACCCTGCTCGTAGACGTCACCCCAGACATGGCCATCGCCAACGAGGAGTGCTTCGCCCCGATCATGGTCATCATGCGCGCGCCGTCCCCTTCAGCAGAGGACATTCTGGCAGTCGCCAACGCTCCCGACTTTGGCCTAGGCAGCTCGGTCTTCGGCGCCGACTCGGACCCGCGCATTCCCAAGATCGTGCGCGGCATCAAGGCCGGCATGATCTCGGTCAACGACTTCGCCGCTACCTACGCGGTGCAGCTGCCATTCGGCGGCGTCGCTGGGTCCGGGTACGGCCGGTTCGCCGGCGAGGAGGGCTTGCGCGGGCTGTGCAACGTTAAGGCTGTCTGCGAGGACCGCATGTCGTGGCTTGGCGTGCGCACCGCCATCCCGCCGCCGATGCGTTACCCTGTCGTGGACCAAGAGCGCAGCTGGCGGTTTGCTAAGGGCATTGTGGAGGTTGGCTATGCCATGGGGCTTTGGGGAAAGCTGGCTGGTGTGTTGGGGATTGTGAAGAACAGCTAATTGCTGTATGGAGAGGGTGAAGCAAGGATAAAAGCCAGGAAAGTCTACGGGTTTTCGGGAGTCGGCAAGACAGTTGAGTAGATACATTTGGTTGTGTCTTGCAATATCGCAAGGAATGTGTGGACAACATGCATGGAGAAATTGAAGACGTATACACTAAGCCTAATACTATAGTAATATATGTGACGACGATCATGAGGAAATATCTCTTACGGCCCCCTGAATGTTGAGTCTTGAGTTTCATGTGGTGGACACATGATGAATGGAACTTCAGGAAGAGGAGCTGGAAGCACGTGTCACCGCATAAATTCATCACAGTACATATATAGAATTTTTAAACAGATGTAATAATTCCTCGCGAACGGCTAGGTAAATACCTAATCGCTAAGCGATTCTGTGTCCCCCATCTCGCAAACCGTGATTCTTTTTTTCTGCCTCCCGTTTGTGATCATGGACCAAATCGTTCCGTCGCGACATGCGCGTCTGCTTCCTAGCGTCCACGCTCTTGTGCTATGAGGGGTATGTCTTCGCGTAGTATGAGGGGTATCCTTCCCGTCTGTCCGTCCTTCACAACCAGCGTGGAATCCGTACGGAATAAAGAGAGTAGTGAAAAGGCTCTCTGTGTGTGAGTGTGTGTCTCTAAGTCGCTACCCATCCACCCAATAGTAATAGTAACCGCCCCATCTAAAAATTATCAAGGAAAACCAGGACCCAGTGGGGAAAAAAAGGCCATAAACTAGGAAAGAAACGAAGAAACATGGAGCCATCAAATCCGACCATGCGTGTATAATCCGAGCATGAATGACAAATCAAATGTGAAAGTGAGAAATAGAAAACCATGCATGCGCCCAACCATCCATCAATCTACCAGTCCATCCACTGGTTTCTGCGTGAAACCTCCCCTGATGACCGCCGCCCCTCCCCCCCCCCCCAAAAAAAAAAATTATCCCCCCAATATCATGATCATGTGTTGCAAAGTTAAGCAAGCAGTATGAGAAGGTTAGTCTCTCAGCAAAAAAGGTTGGTTAGCTTGATCGCCTGTGAAATGGCCGACTACAAGCTCATCGTCAACCACTCCCACTCTTGCGGGCCGGACCTTGTTTGCAAGTTCATGCCCATGCTCACGCCTGAGCCGGATATACCAGAGCCAAACCCGCCACTGGGCCGTTGTAAAGAGGCGCCAAATGCGTTGGTGCCAAGGCTGAGGAAGCTGCTGCTCGTGACACCACCAAGGCCAGACAGCGCTGTGCTGGATGCCAAGGGCCGAGAAACTGGGATCGTGGACGAAGTACCAGCAGCCTCGTTCGAACCAGTCGAGTTCTCTGGGCTGTCGATATCCATACCGGAACCGCCAGCCGAAGTAGTCTGCTCGCCGGTGAGAATACTCTTGCTATGACGGCGCTGGCGCTTGGAAGAAGATCCAGAGACCGTTGCAGAGCGCGACAGAGAACCGGCTCCGGGCCCGGGGGTGTTCTTGGGCGGAGCAGCAGCAATAGGCACGACACCTTTGCCACCAGTATAGCCAGTGGAAGTGCTGCCAGAGGCATTGTTGGAACCAGATGGGCTGTCGTTACCATTACCATTGTTTTGAGTAGCAGGAGGAGTGCTCGCTTGGTTGGATTGAGAGTTGTTGGCCAGAGTTGAAACGTTCAGAGAAGAGCTCTTCTTGGTGATACCGCCAGAAAGGTTAGCCGAGCTGGCACTCTTCCTCGAACGAGTGCTAGAGCCGCCAACGTTAACGCCGGATCCGGAACCGCGGTTGCGTTTCTTGATAACGTCTGTCTTCAGGCTCAGCGGCCTAACAACGCCATGCAGCTTCAAGAACAAACCGCAGGCATTGCAAAGGGGCTGGCCCTCTGGGTTGCGGCGCCAAAGAGGGGTTGTCTGAGTAAAGCAGTTGGTACAAGTCGTCGGCTGGTTACCGTTGTTGTTATTGCCATTGCTGTTGCCACTGCTCTTGGTCTGGGTTTCTCCCGCAGCTTGCAGATTGGTCGTCGAGGCGTTTCTGGAGGTTGGATGAGGAGAAGAAGGCCGGCTAGGCGCCACAGACGAATGACCCTGGCCCTGAGCCTGACGATGATCGACTGGTGGTGAAGTACGTGACTGCTGTGTGAACTGGTTGTTCTGGCCTGCCATGGCCAGCGATCCCATGGACGCCGGCCTGGGAACCTTTTCTGGACGGCTGTTTGCGGTACGGAAACGCTGTGACTGCGTCCGGTTCAAGCCTCCGTTCTCCCAGTCCCCAGCTGGGTCAACATAATCAGTCGTGGTGCCTCCGATGGTCACCTGCTTGCGGGGAGGCCCAGCGGGATATCTTGCGGCGTGGGTGCTAAAGTTGCCAGGAAGAGACGGATCCCAAGAAAGCGAGTTGTCAATATTGTTCTCATCGACGCTGCGAGGAGAGAACTCCTGAGACAGGGGAAGGTTGCGGTCAGCAAAAGCGCCACCATCCTCCTCATCAGAGTCTGCGCCGAAAGTGAAAATACTCTCCTGGCCAAGGCTGATGCCAGGAGAACGATGATCTTGCTGGAAGACTTGAGTCGGATCAATATGCCCAAAGGTGTTGGTTGTGTTAAACGTAGGAGCGGCCTCCGTGGTAGGTGTCACTGTGGAGAACATCAAATTGCCGTTGGCATTGTTTCCATAGGGGAATTGCTGGCCCATAGCGTTGTTGCCCATAATAGGCTGGCCGTTTCTGTACGGCTGCTGCTGGCGTTGCTGGCGCATGTCCATCGAGCCGAAGTAAAAGTTATCGCCTTCACCCAGGGGGTGAGGAGTAGAAACGTTGGATTGGTGAGCAGAGCCAGGAGGTGAGTAGTAATCAGTCATCAGGTTGTTAGACATGTTGTTGCCATTGTACATGGCAGAGAATGGGTCATGTGGCACCAAGGGAGAGGTGACGGGGGAGAAGAAACCGGTCTGGAAAGTACCCGCACCGGCCATCATGGTGTCGTTGTTGATGCGGAAGGTGTCTAGTTGGAAAGGAAGGCCCCCGTTGGCTGGCGGCTGGCTCACACCATGCTGGTGATGCAAAGTATCAAGAGAATACTCGGGAAGCTCAGAGTCAGCATCCAGGCCATTTCCTGAAAAGCTGTTGTTGCTGTTGACGGCGGCAAGATGAGGGGAAAAGTTTGCTGGGCGCTTCCGGGTCTGCTAAAAGGCAAAGCCATATCAGATCGCCATCGCCAGCCGAGAAGGTGTTGACACAAGGCAAAGCAGAGCAGGCTCCGGAAGCGCTCACGTAACGAGGAACGCAAGCCGGGACAAGCCCGACCTCGGCCCCTCGGCCACGAAGACACCTTGAAGCTGCAGAAGAATGAAAACGAGGGACGCACACTTACCCGCTGCCCAGTCTCATCGATGCTGGTTTTACGTTGATGCCGGGGAATGTAGCCAAATTCGTCCTGCATTCTCTGGTGAGCGGCGACCGGCACCGACTGTGGGACGAAGTGCTGCTGCAAAGGCTCCTTGCGGCCCTTGATGGGGATGGCCGTGGCCGTCGAATGACTCGACCGTTCGTCTCCCTGCTGGGAGGTGTCCAGGGGAGAATGATGCCCCAGGCCAGCCGGGGTTCCCGCGTCGTCGCTGTTGATAAAGTCGTCCAGATTCATCGGATCAGACTGCAGCGCAGCCTGCTCAGAGCTCTTGCGCAATTGGGCAATGCCGCTGGGAGCAGTGGCGGCTGCAGCGCTGGAAACGCGCTGTGTCCTAGATAATTGGCCGAGTCAGCAGGCTGCTGGCTAAAGGCAAGAAGGCATGGGTTTATAAAATAAAGAAAAAAAAATAAGGGTCAATCCGTCCAGCAATGTGCCTTGCTATATAACCAGCAAGGTACACGTCAAGGACAGTCGAGACAATCGGAAGGAGCAGGCAAAAACCCGCACCACGGGTTAAAACCTACTTTGCAGCACTGGCAGCAGCCCTGGCCTTGTTCAGCTTGACGTGCATCATCCGCCAGGTCATGTTCTCCATGCGCTCCTGCTGCGGCAGGGCCTGCTTCGTTTTTGCATAAAACTTCCATATTTGCAGGGCCAGCGGATCGTTCTTCTGCATCTCGTCGAAGCTCTGCTCCGCACGGGCGACGCTCTGCTGGAAGGGGGCAAAAGTGGAGGTGCGCAGCAGATTGTGAGTCAGGGAGGTGTCTGAGGCGAGATCGTGCGCGGGCCATTTGCTGGCCAGTCGGCTGGCGCCGTTAACTGTCGCTGTCGCTACTGTTGCCATCGGCGTTGCAGTTGTCGTCGTAGTTGACGTTATCCCGGATGTGACTGAAGTGAAAGGCGGTTGGTTCTGGCTGCCGGAATTGAGTCGTTCGCCTGTACCTGGGCCTGTGCCTGTCCGGCTCCCGGTCGCGGCGATGGTGTTGGCGGGCCTGCGTGGAAAGCGGAAGTCGTGCTCTGTGGTGGTAGGATGGTGTGCTGAGACCAGCGGACTTGTTGTCAGGAAGGGATTTACCGCTGTCGCTGCCATTGCCCTGTGAGTGGTGACAATGGGCCAGAAAGTGGCTGCGCAGCGAACGGTGCAATGCAGAGAAGACGGGATGTGATGATGGAAGTCTGATCACCAGGAGTGTTCAATGTTCAGGTTCGATCGAGGTATGGAGGGGAGAGAGAAAGCTGGAAGCACTGGCGGCGAAAGCGAAAAAGGAACCCGGCCCCTCGGCGCAAAAGAGAGGCAAAGGAGCGCTGGCTCCGTCGTGCCTCCGTCACTGTGCCGGTTTTGGACTTTTTCCCCACGTTCGGGTGGCAGCACAGGCCCCCTTGGTACAGGTCTGCTGGGGGTTCCAGGTCGTTAGCCGGGGGGGTTTCCAGCGGGTACGCACACTCTTTTGGTGGCGCTGGGCAGGCACCGGGCAGCTTGGTGGATTGCCCTGGTTGCCCGCTTTCCACTTTGGCTTCCACTTAACCTTGCCAGTGGTGGGAGTCACCAATGCCCAGACCACAGTGGGCATCTGATCGGGGTCCGCAGGGCGCCTCACCTTCAATGTGTTCAGGACGAAAGCAAGGGCTCGAAGCAGCGCTCACCCGGCCACGCAGGCGCACACTCAGACACTGGACAGCCGCAATCCACACACACACTGGCCGTGTCGTGGACGCTTTCTTTAAAGCTTCGCGTTCCCTGTGCGCTCCGGGCAGAACCGGCAGCCAAGCCCTCGCTGTCAAGCTCCAAAAGGCCCACTACGCCACTGCACTCGGCAGATGTGCAGATGCCAAAAGACCAGAGCTAGGTGTAGTAGGTAAAACAGCTACGTCAGCCTTTTTTGCTTTTACGTGTTTTCAAGACATGAGATTTTAGGGTGGGTGAGCATACGGAAGGAGGGGCCAGCCCACTGTGTTCAGCAGCCGGCCTGAAATCCCCCAATTAAGCCAATGGGGCCCACCTGCGCCCTCTGCAAGTGGAATTGTCTTCCAACTCGTGTATTGGGAACTAGCTGCGTTCGCAGCGTCGCAGCGTTGGTCCTGCAAAACTGTGCTTAGCGCGCCGATCGCCCGCAACCTCGAGGATAGCCGGGGCCTCTTGTCCGCCGGTGGGGATCGTCCACTGTCCACCGCTGAGTTGATGGCGGCTGCTCGAGTCAACCCCGCCAACAGCCAGCCCGCATACCGCGGGAATTGGGACCGATGAATGTATGTATCTCAGATAAACGTAGCTGAACGGACCCAGAAACTCTGCTGGAGACTACTTTACAATCAACAGACTAGTCTCTGGGAGCATGTTTTCAAAGTCCATCGAGTCTATTTCAGACGTTGAACTCCAAGAGCCCCCGTCTTACGCCCATTTAAGGCTGACCGCCCTTCAAAGGATGAGCTGGAAATTACTTGTACTGGAGTATTTGCTTGAATCGTGACAGATGAAATTCCATCAGCTGCATTCTCGTCCATAATGGGCTACTATAATCTTTCTCCCTTTACTTATTAATATGCAGTTCGAATGGGCGGTTGGCCGCAGAAACCAGCTCCTTTGCTCTGCCCCCCTCTTGGTTTGTTCTGCCACCTCTGTGAACAATAATCTGCGGATTTGTGGGGACTGGGAGGAGATCCATGTTACTGTTGTATTCCCCCACGATATCTTAACATTTGATCTCCATGGGATGATGCGCAAATGGCAGTATGAGGGCCGTATGTCATGTTGTCTGAGGAGACGACAAAGTCATGACTTCAGCACTTTCAAAGCCTCTCAAAGTGCCGAGTGCCCTGGCGAAGAAAAGTCGAGTACTTGGCCATGTCCACTCTCCCGCCGTGTACATACCTCTCTGCCCCGCTTAGTGGATCCGAAGGAAAGGTGGGATTGTGGCATGCCTGCATGGGTGGGATGCGGAGAGTCTCGGCGTAAAGCAACTCCACTGCAGACACGCGGAAAGACCCACCACAACCTCCCATTTGTCTGTGAATGGTGGCAAGGCGATCAAGGCTGAGAACCAATGCTCAGGATTAATTGTTGTAGCTGCCTCTGCCGCGATTGTTGACACGTGAAGAAAAGCACGGTTCCAATCTAGATCTGCCACGATCGAAATCGCCACCAGATTCATCAAACATGTCTCTCCAGCGGCTATAACAAGATGACAAGATTGCTCGTGCGAACAGTGTTAGGGCCGGGGTCTATTTGGGCCCGTCAACGGGCCTTAGCCTGTATTTGGACAGATAGACGGGGGGTTGCTGAGATGGCCGGTCTATGTACCACGGTTGACCACGGGGACCGTTCATAAACTTAGCGAATGCGTGCCTTGAGGGATTCGACCAGCCGACTTGCCGTCGGCGTTTTGAACCCTGTGCTCCCGCCCAGTATTGGAGAATTATGGGAACGGGAAGAGCAGACAGTTACGACTGTTGCCAGACATATGTTTGTGCAGTGTTTCCCGGGTTCGACTGGTCAGGCTATGCATCTGAAGCCTTTCATAGGGTCGCACTCGTTGCTGGGAAGAAGCAAGGCGGGTCAAGCCGAAAGCCACTTCCAATGTTCATACATACGTATCGGCAACGGACAATATCCCCTCTGGAAGGCTGCCATCCCGCGTTCCAGGTTGCCACGTCCCGGAAGGCTGTGTGGCAGCCCTTGCGCAGAAACGTTATGCGGGGCACCCGGGTTCTGAGAACCTATCCAAATTCTCCTCAAGGCTCACGCTTCTCTGAGGTCTTCGGTCTATGTTACTTTTATCCAGACATATCCTGACTGAGTTGCTGTCCAAAGCAATATAATGCGGTTGCCTGTTTGAGAGCATTCGTGAGTCCATGGTACAATTACTGCACTCGTATTTTCTTCAAGCAGCTGCAACCTGTTGGTATAAGTCCAGAGTGTCGAGATGCTCCGCGAATCCATACTTCCGTCTTTCCGCCAACCGCTATAAGATCCAGTCCTCGGAGAGCAGAGGAAGAGCACATTGGCGCGAGGCATTCGTGTGACACGGTGAGAGCGTGGGGAGCTTCCCGAGTTTGGACTGAGGGCTTACAGCTTACAGTCCGTGTGGGGTGCCGACACAGGTACCGAGACGCAGAAGGTGCCGGCGACAAGTGCTCGACCTTCGGGCTTTCACTGGGCCGTATTCTCAGAACATATGCGTCCTAATCAGTGCAAGCTCGATGCAAAAAAAAAGGCTGTTCCCGTTAGTTCGTGTCGTTAGATCGACGCGGCCATAACAGCAAAATAGCCTAGTGTTTTCCCGAATAACCTCCACGAGAACTGAAGATGGAGCTGGAAAGTGCGCTAGGTACGGAGACATGTTGCTGCGCTCCATCTTCCGTACTTGGTCCTAGAATGTGTCGAGCACTTGCATCAGCCTGCATGGGAACCCCCACTCCAGGGAGTGGAGCTTAGCTGTGGAGCCCGTAACAGAAGGTTGGATTACACAGTACCTCCGTACGTGTGCTTTCAAGGACCAAAAGGTGAGCTAGGGTAGACTCATCATCTTTTTCTCACTGTCTTCATTTTGAGATTATCATATTTCCAAATATCCTATCACAACGCCGTCTTTTTAACGTTGATGTATATTTTTACTTGCTTCTTCCGGTTCAACAGCACATTGGCTGAGAACGCGCGTTCCTCCAACTCTAAGGACACTTCGGGAGGGACCGTAATGTTACCTTACCCGGCAGCCACATTACTAGCGTCTCGCCATGTGCTTGGCAGCCTTGGCTCCCCTGGGCCCACTTGGGCCGCTTGGTGGAGCCTCGTCGTGCCTCACGCTCCCGACTGAACCTCTCTGCAAAGCTGGGACGGGTGGGCTTCCTATTGCATCCATAACTTGCAAACCGTCAAAAATAAAAACGTCACGGCAACGTCGCAGCGTCCGGCATCAATACTCAACGGGTTGTACAGTCTTCGGAATCCGACAACTACAACCAGCCGTGGCATCAAAACCCCAGCTGGATGTTTACCATTTACTTGCCTGGATGCGCACTGGTAAGTGAAGCTTTCTGCTAGGCTCTAGCAGCCCACTTTGGCCCACTACTGCTTCGTGGAGCTCGCTCCCTTCATTTTCCGAAGACAAGCAACCATATCTGCAACACTCTGGGTTTGTACGAGCGAAATAGCGATGGCAAGCAGGTCGGCGTTCGTATGGATTGCGCGGTAGTGTAAACCGCACATAGTGTAGCAACCGACCGGCGACAACCACTGAGCGGCCGGGCGAGGTCTTACGCTGCACTACGCAGCACCAAAGCAGCATTAGCCGGCTTGCCACGGCTCTGCTGTCCTGTAGCCTTTACTGTTGTCCCCAGCGACGAAGCGAAGACATTTCGGGTGCGGTACGACGCTTGGTCCCCGCTGTCCAATTTAGCCACAGCAACGACCGGAGGGCTCGCTTGGGAGGACGACAGCGGTCTACCTGTCGACTTTGAGTTGCCCTCGCATTCCTCCATTCTGCTGGGCTTCAACTGCGCTGGCTGCAGTGCTGCTGCAGTTCCCACCGCTCCACTCGCCAAGCTTGTTCCCGTCTTGGGCTGCACGCCCCGGAATCGGCCCGGGAATGCGGTTCTCGTCCAGTTATACCAGCATGAAACCCTCCGGGTCCCGGATGCTGTGTGTGAGCCTTGGTTCCGATTTCGCTGCTTGCTCCGCTTCCGAGCTTCGAGAAGCTTTTCAACTCAACAGGTCTCGTTCGCCAATGGCATGTTTCTTATCAGCGCGATCAACAGGCTTATCAGCACCAAGACCACGTCGAAGCGCAACCGCCAGATCGCAATCACATGTCATGCCAACCTCCTTGCTCGCAAGGCTGGACTTGACCCACTGCTTCCACTTGGCCTGCCACCGTTGCTGGATGAAACCTTCTTTCCGCTCTGCCGTCTGCGCAGTCGTCGAAGGCGGTGAAAGCTCTTCGAGTCGCTTAACTTCCCGTACCAAAACACACCTTCTTTGTGGCAAACGAAGAACCGAAATTGGGAAAACTCAACCAGAAAGAACGGGCTGCAGGATTGTAGGTACGTACTAGGGAGGACGGAAATCCGTTGGTCCGTTAATGAAAGCTTCTCCATCCTTCAACGACAACCCCGGTGAACAAAAGTTAGGTAATGTTCAATCAATACGTTACGGATACGACCCGCAGCGCACCGAAACCTGCCCAGCCTTTCCAAACTGCCTACGGAATTTCTCGGGCGCTTGATCCGTCGCTGAGGTCCTTTCAGCCCAATCAAAGCCCTGGAAAAGGCGTGGGGGCAAAACTGTCTTGATCCTTGCTGCCATGGACGGCAGGGGAGCGTGGGGGTGGCTCCCGAGCCCAGTGGTTTGTTCGATAATAGCAATTGATTGTCTGAATTCGCGATTTACAAATAGGATATGCCTGACTCGTGGTAACTGCAACGTCAAGAAATGATCGTCGCCGTCCCCAGATATCCTCGGCTTTGACACAACCTTAACCCTAACACACTAGGGGTCGACAACAGACGAACACCAGGAGAAGGGGGGGTTGAAGCTGGGAGGAAAGGTTTCAGGAGATGGTGAGGCCAAACAATCCTTGACCCGCATGATGAGTGGCAATGATGGGAACTCTGTGCGTGATTGCGTCGTCGGTGATCCAAGGGATGAGGTGCGGTAACCGTCGTGCAGAGGGTGCCATAAGTTGACCGAGATTCAGTTCCAACGTTATGAGTTGGTTGAAAACAAGGCCATAGAACTAACCGGCCAGCATAGGTAGCAAGAATGTGAATGCGAAAGAGAGGTGTAAGAGAGTGTGTGAGAGCGTTCAGAGCCCCTTCGATGGTGGGCTGGCTCAGGGGATTAAGTATCTGACAAGCAGACCAGTCACTATCAAGGTGGCTTCCCAAGCGCCCAACGAAGGCCACGCACGCGTGCAACTTTATCTTCTTGACACGAAGCAGCCGCAAATCTCCAGCCTGGATGTACAGCATGCATCGAAACCCCTGCGCCTTTCTGCACGAAAGGTCATCAGGGTACATCGCCCAGCGTTGTGAGGGGAGCCGGACACCATCGTGCTGCTCCGTGGCGTTGGACTTGGAAGGAAATTCTTTCATGCCTGGAGCTAACGGCTGGGCAACTCGGAAGGAAGCCGACAGGCAGGAAAGGGACGGCCGTGGCATGCTACGGGGCCTCCGAATGAGCCAGGTGACTGATACTGATAAAGAAAGAAGGGGGCGGATTGGCCCTCTTCGGTTCGCACATTGGGCAGATTGCAACGGATTTGCCCTTATCGGCTGCCTAACTGTTTGAAGTTGATGGTGTTATCGCAACCGTGTTCTGCGCTTTGCGTTGCACGGATAGCGATCAAATACTACAAAAGTGCGCTGGCTCCCTTCAGCTGATGGCTGTTTGGCTTGAAAGTTCTAAATGGGAGAGCCTCGAGCTTGTTTCAACCTTCAACGACAATGCCCAACTTGAGAAATTTGCGCACCGATAAGCCTAGAAGTGGATTCCCGGAATAAGACGGATCGACGAACGTTTGGCCGGGTTGACCGTTTTAAGCTATCGATTCTTCAGGAGACAAACGTCTCAGGGGAAGACTCTGTTTAGTTTAGTCGTGGTGACCGAAGCATATGGTACTACCTGATCACGCCAATCCCACGATATCAACAACCCTTGCGATCATAACCCTTTCGACCCTTACGAATGGTTGCCCTGGGATCGCTGAGCCATCCTTTGGTTTCTCAAAGAGAGGCAACCAGAATTTGATGAAACAGCCTCTTGGCCACCGGTATCAGGGTCATCTTCCAAGCAAGAGAGTGCAATGTATAATGGTAACCAGGGTTGGTCAACCATAGCGTTTTACTGCCCATCTGGTGACTAGTAGGCTCAGTCACCCTTCATCAAGTCCTTGCTATAAGCGCTCTTTGATGGTCATTGTTCAAAAACTTGTTTGTGAACCTTCGCTGGCACTACTACAACAACCACGTGTTTGTGAACTCGACTGACAGGTGCAACAAGAGACGGCGCACGACATGCAGGGCTTCTGATTGTTATCTTTCGAAGACGATGCATACATTGCTGCAGTGCTTCGTGATTCCTTGAAAAGACTGGACTATGTCGACAGGATAAGAGCAAGGAATCGACCTGACACATATGGCTACTACCCTGCTCCAAACAGTTGTTGACCCTTGGAATGATTACAAAGTCTGCTCTGCTGCCTCAAAACAAAACAAAAAAGACGCCAACACACAGCATTTCCATGCAGCTGTGGGTTTTCGTGAGCCCTCAGTCACCTACTGTTTTTAAGGGGGGGGGGGGGGAAGAGGATCAGAACTTGGTCACTAGCAACACATAATACCGTGCAACCTCTTGAGTACATGGCAAGAATCACAAGCGAAGGTAATTGATTGTCAAGTTATGCTTTTCTTCATGTCTACGGAGTACACAGCCTAAGCTTAAGATATCACAACACTAAACCTCTGCATTTCCATTGCTCCCCATAATCCGACTGTCCGTTAAGGTCTTTGCTTGCCTCGACATAGCTGACAATTGTTTAAGTGAACTAAACATGTCAACTTCATATTTCCCTGGGTAGCAAGTCACATATCATCAAACTTATTCCTCATGTTTCAAATTGTCAAATAGTTGATGCACAACTTTCTGAGGAGATAAATATCATACTGTGACGGCGGTCTAGACCAAGAACTTATTCTTGTACTGACGAGAAACCATACGTCAAGGACTGTCTAGCAATCTCAACTCTTCCTCAGCACTACCATTGTCATCTCTGGATCTTTTCCAAGAACATCAATGAGGCCAGTACAAGATATCCGCCGGGAAACTTGGAGTAAGAGGCACACTGCAATGAAAAGTCAGAAGGAAAGAAACGGCGACTTGAAACCACCCTCCCTCGAATATTGCAACTCCACACTTCTGCCACCATGAACCAACAACTCAGCAATTCATTCCAAAAGGTCGTGCTTCTCCGTTAACTTATGTTTCGCCAACCCCTCAAAGGAATCCAGCAACAACCACAACGCCCGCCAACAGGGTCCCCATAAGCATAACGCCAGCAGCCGGCTCCCCCCTACCAGCGGCGGCCCCCGAATCGGACGACGAGCTACCAGAGCCACCCGAAGAACCCGAGGAGTCAGTCTCTTGCGCATTAAGCACGCTCGTGCTGGTAATGTCTCCACTAACAGCGAGAGCAACGGTTGCCGGGCCAACAGAGGTCACAAGCGAGGTCGTGCCATCGTCCGTCTTGGTCACCACGCGCGTGATGATCTCCGTCGTTGTCGTCCACTTCCAGCCCTTGCCCCAAGGACCCCACGGCGAGCCACCAGCGCCGCCTGGTCCCCAGCCACCTGGACCGCCAGCCCACGGGTTGCCGTCCCACTCACAGCCGGTGACTGTGTAGACGCCACCAGACCAGGTGCGTGTCCAGTCGTGCCAGCGGCCGTCAGCCCAATCATAGGCCGGGTTACTGGCATCGGGGGCGGATGTTGGCATGGGATGGGGGTAACCCCAAGCACCCCAACGGCCGCCGGGATAAGGGCCGGAATGACCTGGGCCCCAGGCGCCAGTAAAGCCTAGAAAAGTGGCAGTTAGTGTGGGCTCAGGTAAGGAAAGACACAATGATGCAACATGACTTCATACCCGGGAGAGAAACCGTATAGACGCCCGTCGAACCGGCCGCGCTGCAGGAGGCCCAGTTTGCGCATAAGGCAGAGGAGAGAGAGCTGTAGGATGTGATGGCTGTTGGAGTGGCCGAGCACTTGGACTTGAGGCAATTCAGGACATCAGGACCTTGAGTTGCAGAGCAGTACTCAAATGGTGCGGGCCAGGTGCTAGCCGAAGACCAGAAGGATGAAAAACAGTCATCCTATGCTCGAGTTAGTGGTTGTAAAAGAGATGAAAAGGTAGAGGATGAGACGAACGGCGCATTCAGGGGCTCCTCCCCACCACACTTGGACGGCAGAGGCAATGCTGGCAGTCGCGAGAATGGCGATTGTCCTCATGATTGCGTTTAATGTTCGTGTATCTTGGATAGCAAAGAACAAAGTCTGATGTTATTGATGGCAGAAATATCTTAGATACACACTGTCATTTATAAAGAATGATGCCCTCTGAGCACTCTATAACTGGACCAATGCGAAGACTTATACCCAAGCGGCAGGGCCTTAGCTCCCAGTGCCCGAATCTCATCCTAACCGAAATAGAAAACACAACTTCAGATATCCCCCAATGACGCCTGATGCATCTCCGGAACAACGACGTCAGCGATTCGGGGATCCGGACACTCGGTCAGCAGGCTTCTGCCATGCCAGGAGCTGCCCGGTAAACCAGGGGAGGAGCACAAATGGAAGGCTGCATCGCGCTGATGCCGCGCGTCCCTGCATCGCGGGCTCTCAGATCTCACTCCATCATCGGGCACTGCCCGCAAAGACACCAGCGAACGTGAGAGCACAGGGGCACAGACACTACGGTAGGTGCTACCATCGACGCGGCAGGGAAGCGCAAGCAGCAACGCAGTGACACTACAACGAGACCTGATCAGTCAGTCAGCAGGCTGCATGTTCGATGTTCGTTATGTTATGGATGCCGCAGCAGCGCCATCTTCAGAAAGAAGGAGAGAGCAAGAAGCCGCGTCACTCTGCGTGTAATATGCGCCGAAATGACCGAGCTTGTTGAGATAGAACATCAAGATGCACCAGTGATGGCGGGCCTTGAGCGGCTCAGTCCGCGAGTGCCCAGCCCCTCGGGACCGAGGCGGCAGACCTGAGGCGGCGCTGTCCTGGACTGACGTAGCCTGTTCTCAGCTGTCATTGTAGTAAAAGCGGAGTAATTGCTAATGGAGTTTGCTTGTGTTATTAGTTGTCCAACTTCGCCAAACCAAAGTTATCACCCAAGCTCACAGGGTAGAGATTGAAAGCGGACCCATGAGTAAGAGCTTAACGATGGAGACATGGAGATATCTCAAGATCAATGATTGGAGATTCTCATTTCACTGACTTTGGCAGCACCAACTGGTCCTGTGTCGCCGCCAGTCATTGCTCGGATGTGAAACGAGGGGATGTCCGACGAGCCAACCACAACAACAAGCCCAGCTCCCCCAGGAATCGGAATGCCGGAATATTGACTTGAATTCCATTCAATTATTGACAAAAGCATCAAGCATACATTGTTAGTTAGCCGTTGTCGTCTTCTCAACCGTTGTTCACCCCAATCACCGACGACAGTTAGGGAGCAAGGCCTCGTTGAGGGAAAATAGTATCGCTTGGCTCCTGGCTTTTTTCCCCCAACAGACTTCTTCCAAGCAGACACTTGCCGGCGTTTACCCCAGGCTGTGTCACCATAGTCATAGTTGTATGGCCAAAGGATGCGTCATCCTACAGCACATCACCCTCTAGAAAGTATTACCCTTGAGTCTTGTTTATCGAGAGATTCAGGGGACAACAATACAAGTACAGAAAGCCCATACAAGGCTGATGTGGATTTTGCGGGGAAAGGTCCACAAATTACTGAAGCCAAGATCGAGAGACCTCTAGATGAAGAGTTGTGACGTCAACTCACACGAGCAATCCATGCATCCCTCTGCATCGGAGGGGCCCAATCTGCCTGGGAAGCTTCCGGCTTTTTTTTTCCGGTTCACGATATTTGGCGTTCTCCACGCTTGGTGATGACGACGTGACACACGACAAGACTCCTCGAATACGCATGTCACCAATTTGGGGAGCAGACACCGCTTGACCTACAAAAGAAACCAAGCAAGAGTTGCAAGACGTCTCAAGCGACGCGTTTTTGCCTACAGTACTAGGTAACCCTGGTATCTCAGGTAAAGCAATGCCAGTAGTCTGATACAATGTTCTACACTGTAGTTACGTAGTTGAAGTCCCGTTGAGTTAACAACGCAGCACCGCTCAGTAAACTCCTAGCCAGCCATGCCATCACCTTCCATTGCCGTCTCGCAAAAGCTTTTCATTCCTGACCCTTTCATAGCATAACTCCCAACACAAAAAAAAACCATCACCAGCAATCATGACCCACGAACCGGGAAACGAAAAAAAAAATGAGACAAAAAACAAGTACGCCAACACGACCTGCGAGTCTTCGCAGCTACCTATCCCCACATATCTCAGTAAGTGTCACAATTGTTGGAGCTGTGATTAGGAGCCTCAGCATAGCCCCCAAACCACCGGGAGCTTCGAAGTTTCCCCGATTGCGAATAAGGGGACCTGGGTGACCTAGATGACTCGAGTTGCCGCAGTCTTTGCTGGCCCTACAGCATTGTACCAAAGTCTTCATCATCGTCATCAAATGGAATCGGCTTGCGCGGAGTGGGCTCATCAGTGGCCGGCTTGCGATGGCGGAAGGTGAAGCCAACAAACAGGCTCTTGCTCATCTCTTCGGTACGATCGGCCATCTTCTCGAGTGCCTGTTGCTTCTCATGTACCTCCTTATACTTGGCCATATCAGCTTCATTGCTGAAATCGTCGAAATAGCCCGCATCCGTTTCCGAGTCCAGTTCTGGGACGAACGGCGGCTTCGTCTCGCGAAGGTGCTTCCAATTCACCTCGGCGAAGTACTGATGGTTGTATATATCGTTGATGTTGTTGAACCGCCGCGACCGGGAGTTGATGCAGCTGTATGTCGTTAGCCGATAAAAGTCACGCTGACAGATTACATAGGGCACTTACGTCGTGATAAAGTTCCATGTCCGGTTGCTCAGGAAGTAGTTGGGGTCCTCCCAGACCGGCCGCTTCAACACCTCCTTCCAGTGATTCAAGTTGCGCCAGGTCTCATCAGCGGTCGCGCCGGCAAACGGAGGGAATCCCGTCAGAGCCTCGAAAAGCATGCAGCCCAAGCTCCAATAGTCGACTGTAAAATCGTACTCCTCTCCTCTCAGTACTTCAGGTGCCATGTAGTCTGGTGAGCCGACAATTGATTTTGCATAGTTGATTTCTCTCTCACGCATGTTGCGATATCCCTCCCTTCTCTCAGCCACCGTGCGCTCTCCTATGGGCTTCCCAAACGGGACAGGAGCCTGCGATGCTTGCTCCAGACGGAGCCTCATTGACTCGAGTCTCGAAGGGGCCAAAAAACCAGCTGCCAAGCCAAAGTCTGTGAGTTTGACATGACCCGTCGAGTCGACGAGGAAGTTCTCGGGTTTAAGGTCGCGGTGGATGTAACCGAGCTGATGCAAGGCATCGACAGCGCAAAACATCTCGGCAATATAGAAGCGGGCATGACGGTTGGACAGCACGCCTGTGTTGTTGAGAAGGGTGCGAAAGTCACCGCCAGGGACGTACTCCATGGCCAGATAGATGTTCGTCTCATCCTGGAACGAGTACAACAAACGGACCAACCACTCGCTCTTGGCCGTTGTGAGAATGTCACGTTCGGTCAGCACATGCCGGACCTCATCCAGCTTGAACAGGAGCTTCTTGTTCATGACCTTTAGAGCGCACACCTCCTTGGTGTCCTTCTTCTGTGCCAGGAACACTTGGCCGTAGCCGCCCTGACCCACCTGCGTCAAGATCTGGAAGTCGGCATGCTTCAATCTCACGCGCCGCTTGCGAAGATTAGCCCGCTCTCTGCCGGTATACTTCGTCCACATCTGTTTGTATGTCTCCTCATCGGTCGCAGGCGGCGGGGGAAACTCTTGTTTGAAGGCGGCAAGTCGCTTCTGTCTTGCGCTGACGTATGTGAGAAGGTCAAAATAGTAGTCGAGGAAGTCTGTACAGCTGGTTAGGGCCGCCCACATAGTTACGGATCTGGGGCTGACTCACAGAGCTGAGTAACGTTAACCAACCGCTTGACGTTTGGCTTGTTGAGGAGCTCGCGCTCCTCGGGGGTCAGTCCCCGTTGGGTATTGAAGCGCCTCGTGGACGGCCGTTCCCTATGCTGGTAGAACTCCTGACGCGACACGGCAGCATGGCTAGGCTGGTATGTCGGCTCGGTGAACGGGTCACGAGGGAGGACGGGGGGAGTGTTCTCCTGGCCGTGATTCCTCTGTGGGCTACGGGCGCGGTTATGTGTTGCGCCCTTTCGGAGGACGCTGTCGTCAACTGCATGGCCTTCCTCGAAAGCCTGGATATTGCTTTTACCAGGAGACAGCGGGGCAATGACACTTTGTGGGCGACCAAGCTTGACGGGGCTGTCGAAGGCGCTTTGCTGGTTAAGCTTGAGACTCTGGAAGGCGCTGGGAAGTTCTCTGGCGCCCGGAGGAACGGTCTTCTTGCTTGGACTGCCCTGTGGAGTGCTAGCAGGGGTGGTGAAGCTGTAGTTGGCGGTACTGCGAACGGGAGTGGAAGGGCGTGCATCGGCCTTGTCCCGCCCTCCAGGGAAGAGATTGGCCATGAAGCTCGCCATGATGTCCGACGAGTCACAGTTGTGGTGGGGTTTAGGTCAGTAGGAGTGGCAGCGGTTCGCGATGCTCATGCACGTCTCGTCTGGCTCCCCGCCTCTGCGTGCTGGCGTGCGCTAGCAGCAGAGTGGATTGCGGATGGCCACCTAAGTCGGTAGCAGGCGGTCGAGTTACTTCAAAGCGAGAACCTGGAAGAAGGAAAAGGGAGGCTGGGCCGAGAGATGCGACGCGGCACCGGGCGACTGGTAGTAGGGCAAATGTTGATGCTGTTTGTATGACAGAGTTCGTAAGTGGTACTTCTTTTCGTGTTGCAGTCGGAGAGTCGCGCAATCAGTTGGTAAACCGTACTGAAGAGAAAGCTGAAATTACGCCGCCCAACGCTCCGCGTGCCAGAGCAACCAAACAGCTTTCGAGTTACCGATTGATTGGGTGGCAGTGGGGGCGGGGTAGCCGGCGTCAACAGGAAGGTTGGGACAGCAATCCAATGGCATTACGCCGCGGTCGTGGCTGCCGTGGCTGCCGTCCAGGGCCGACGCGCGCTGAAACAAAGGAGCTGGAACCTGCTTGGCATCACATGCCTTGCTGCCCTTAGGTATACAGAGCACGGAGAAATGTAAACAAACAGTGCGAGCGAGCTCCTTCCCTCAACACTTTCACGGCGATTATTTCCATGCCTACGATGAATTTCCTGAATTGCAGCTTTGGAAGTGCAATCTGACATGACCCCGTCAGCTCATCTTCCAAAGGACCGCCCAATTGCATGAAGGAGCGTGTTGGTGTTGCAGCTTTCATGTAAGACCAAGGGTACCTCCTGCTCAGCGCTCACAGACCACGGAATTCGCCTGGCCTGTTCTCGCGCTTCTTGGCTTGGCAGGGCTGAGGAGGATCCAGACCGCGTGGCTACCGCCGGCAAAACCCCGGCAGATGGAGGAAAAAATGCTCCACTCTAAGACCTGGAGTTAGCTGCGTCCCCACGTCTCCAACGGGACGGGATTCCACTTCCAACCCTTCTGGTGAAGCGCGCGCCGTGGAAGGATTACACGTTGACATCACTTCGTCTTGCTGCCCTCGACGTCCTCTCAACCATCAGTCGCAATGCCAAAAGAGCGCAATTACAATCCAGTACAGGCTCATCGCAAGGCTGAAAAGCTAAAGGCCATCAAAAAGAGTATGTGCCTTCCATTGGCATTCAGCTGCGCAGTTGAAAGAGACGCCCACTGACACTGGCTACCGCGCAGGCAAGGCTGAACAACAAGCGCGACGAAATGAAAAGCTTGCCAAGCGCAATCCCTACAGGATCCAGCAACAAATCGATGAACTGAAGGCCATCAAAGAACGCGGGGGTAAGCTTAGCGCTCATGAAGAGCAAGCGCTGGAAGCTCTCGAAAAAGACTTGAAGGCGGTTCTGAAAGCAAGAGAAGCCCTCGGCGACAAGGCGCCGCAGTTTCAACCACCCCGTCAGGGGACTCGCAGTGACGGCGTGCTTGGTAAGAGGCGACGAGATGTTGAGGACGACGAGTCCAGCAGCGACAGCGACATCCCCGAAGACGTCAGGAACATCCCGATGCCGCGCGACACGCCACCGCCCATTCCCAAGGAAATCTTGGATGAGTGGTATGCAAAGCGTAGGGCAAAGAGGATGGCGAACCAGGAGCGCGATTCCGAGCAACAACAGCAACAAGAAAAGCCAGCGGCGCCTGTTGTCGAGTCCAAGACCGTTTATGAAGCCAAGCCTGTCATTAGGGACCTACGGAAGGAGGCCGTGAGTGCCTTCATGCCAACCGCCGTCCGGATGAAACTTGAGAAGACTAAAGGCCAAGGTCGTCTGTTGGAGCCAGAAGAGGCGGACGAGCTTGAAAAAGCAGGCTATATGCCAACGGCCCAGCAATCATTCCAGACCCAGACCAACGCGCTTCCCCCTTCGCGCAATGTCACCATGGAGGAGGTCCCAGATGAGGAGGGTTGACCTGCTGCATCTGCAGCATATCGTGGAACCGATGGCTATGAAAAGGCTGATCGACCAGTTATGCATTTGTCGAATTTGCCCCCGTGACCCCCATCAAACTTCCACTTTAATTGGTTCATTCCTCACAACATTTGTCGTCTGGCACAATGGATTGGACGACACCAGCATGCGCAAATCTTGCTCAAGATTGAGAATGAGTGTCCTCGGACATCATACTGCCAGCCAGATTCAACATTGATTGATGGCCAACGCCAAGGATTTGCTACCAACAGACCAATCCCGTAAACATATTTCTGTAAACCATGTCTGTATCAATCAAATTTGACGATACCCCACAATATTCAGGCATTCCACCTAGTTAACACAGTTTTGTGCTTCTCAGAGCCCGGCGTGTCAGAGTTCAAGTGTCCTTTTGATACTGACATTTCGTGATTATTCCCCTTTTTTGCCCACAGCAGCTTGAATCTACCCAGGTCTTACACAGATATTGGAAGACAAGAATCTTTGTTGGACAGAATGGCTCGGAGCATTGTGATCTTCCCCAACCAAAGCTAAAACGAAGCGTGGAAATATGCGTCTTGGTTGAAGAAGCCAATTCAAAGTCAGCTGCTATCGCTAAAGAGTTGGGACATCGGTAATGTATTTCGGGGCGCTAAGCCACTGAAAAAAAAAAAAAATAATCCTAGTTCTATCGAAGAGCCACATGCTTGGGTTTTGGCTCATGGCCACGAACTCTATCCCGCTATTTGGCTATGCGAGTTTGCGTGGAAGTAACTTGACAAGTATCTCCTCTCCTATCTCGGTTTTGTGCTTGTGCAACCCACCCCGGAAACTCAAGCCTTGTCTCAACAACACCATCCGCTTGTCGATCAATCCTCTGTTGTTCAGCCTCACATTGGCCGCGATAATGCACCCGATAAAGCCTTGCCGTGCCCGCTGCCTACCAACAGCAACGGGAAGGATTCAGCAAATGGCGGATCGGATACGAGGTAGATTTGAAGGCCAGGCAACCGAACAGAAAATAGAAGGCGTTTCCAATATGAGCTAACCGTTGGCTCTCAGTAAGATTTCTGCCTATGTAACCTTGACGGCTGTTGAGCAAATTAGCCGAGCATACATAGGGAGTCCTATCTTTAAACAAGACGAAAAAAAAAACATATTGTCAACATTGTATTATCCCGGAAAGAGAAGCGCCACAAGCAACACGGGCGGGTGCAACGCTCGGTTGGAGCCGTTGAAACCAATTACTACTGGCTAGTTTGGTACGCAATGGCACGACCTCAACCCCCCTTCTAGTGTGCATTTTTTGGAATTTTTTTTGAGAAGCCGTTCACATGGCTTTGTGAAACACTGGAATACGGGAATGTGGTATTCTGCATCAACTGGATGCCAGGTAAGTGAGGAATTTCCCTACTACTGCTACTCGCCCGAGGTTTTGCAGGCCTTTCGTCCTCTTTTCGCGCTGACTACTTAGGTATTTTGCGCTCTTCTTGTCCATTTCAAGAGCGGTGTTAAATAGCTCTCTGGGCATGAGAACTGCTGCTAAATATTTGAATCAGGAATAGAGAGAATAACCCAAAGCTCATCTAGTTTATGCATTGTGTTTGTATGAAACCTAGCTCATCCAGGATGAGGACATACCTGGTTTCCTAAGAAGCTTTCACAGATTTCTTCTGCTTGATGGGAAAGTCGCACAATTATACCATTAACTGATGTCCAATCTTGGAAAGAAGAGTTCCAAGTATTGAGATATATGATAGGATATTGTCTTGAAACTCCAGCTAGACCCACAAGTACGGTCATCTATGTGCCAAATCATCTCGTCTGATACTTATTAGCCTGGGTATACATCGTCTCAGTGAAGATCCGGAATCCTAGGCATCAGGGGGCGGGACCCAATCATACACCAGACGGCAAGTAAGTAAACGGACATCATTATAGGATCCAGTCATCAATGCGAAGTACAGTAAGTAAACAATCACTTGTACACCCCAACATTGCAAAAGAACAGATCCCACGAAGCAACAGCAAATGTGTGCGCAAACAGCAACGGAATCTTGATCTGTAAGCTTGGCAACCGCACTTGCTGGATAAAAATTTGGGTACCCGAGGTCCCATTATTAAACATGACTTCCTTGAGTGCTGAAATCCTTCCTAACTCTTCAGATTCACAGGATCAACAAGTGAGCCAACATCTCATGATCGACTTCGGTCATCATGGACCGCTGAGCATGGGACGGGGTTCGTCTCTTCTGATTTCTTGGATCCTCACGAGTCTAAGCTGAGAGAATGCGGTGGGGCATCAGACGTGTCTTCCCCACAAGGGCGCGTCATTCGAAGACACGTCCCTGGCCTACAGACCCGGGGCTGCAAGTCGGTGCCGCCGTTGCTGCCAAGACAATCCAGCAGATGCAGCTTTCGGGGTTTGTCCAGCTCGACAGGGGCAGCAATTTTTTCCAACTTCCGGGCAGTCCACGCTGACGAGCAAGGCCTTCCCTCGAAAAGAAAGAGCATAGGAGCTTGGAAAATCAGTTAAGACGTTCTGTCCTTGGATATGTGATCTAATGGTGCTAACTGGTGCTTTGAAACCTCAGCTCATGTATCTTGTAAATGTTTCGGCTAAAGAGTTAATTGCTTTAGCTGCAATTCTAACTTCTGGTTCGCTTGGGAGCAAAATGTTCGCTCACTACAGCTCAGGTACTTCCTTCACTTACTGTCGGAACTGCTAGTTTATGATCCATATGTCCAGTATAGCTCTGGGTTGACTTACAAGTTATGCAGTTCTCTGAGAAGCTAAACAGTGTTTTTATCTCAATCTGGATTGTCAACATTCTGGAGAATGAATGACTTGTAAGAACATTGAGAGGATCTCAATGCGTCACTTTGTACTTCGTCTTTAAAAAAAATAAACATTCTGTACATGTGCTGACCAAACACATAACGCAATTTGAGAGTTCCTGGAAAGTTAATGGTGTGCCTATGGAATTTTTTTTCGGTTGTGTTTCGACATTGGGGATTCTGAACCTTTCAAGCAAGGACAACCACGATGCTACGCACAAAAGACCAATGCCTCTTTTTAGTTGAAGCATGGGCTCCCTCTTTAATGCGAGTGTATGAAGTCGAGACAATGTTTTGTCCAACTTTATCAGTAAATGTCGTAGCATTGGTTCCCCACCCAGTACTTAATCGTTTGTCTTAATGTTCGGATTTTGGCTCCGGGTTTTAAAATACTTCTTTGAACTCGTATTGTTTTTATGGACTATCATACATCATAAATCCACATTATCCCCATATAAAACCGGACTTGCGCAAGCTTCCATGCAAAATAATAAGTCTCGAGATTTGAAGATAAGCACTGTTCTTGAGGATGACGTTGTTCGACTGCAGCCCCATGTCACCCGATGAACCGATGCACCGAACGAAGTGTGGATTCCTCAACTGTCCAAGCCACTCGGTAACTGCGTCACCACAGATCAGGCACAGGCCAGGGCCCCTGATCACTGCTCATCGCATTCCGATCCACCACATAACTGTCCAGGCCTGACTAGCCGTCGATCTAGCGTCCACTGAAGTGGGTCCTCCTTCGGCGCGGGCAGCAAGTTTTTTGGCGCATTTTCTACGCGGGCCATTCTCAACGTTGGGTTCCTGGTGTTCGAGTCTGGCTCCGTGTCAATCCACACAACCTTACCATCGCATCCATTCATCCCTTGATATGCAGGAAGGTCGATGGAATCCAGACATATTCCTGTTGGTGTAACGTTTATCGTAAAATGCAAAGTGCAGTGAGATTGGCATAGGGTTTGCAGCGATTTAACTACTAGGTAGGCAAGAACAGCACCAAATACCACCCTTGCGTCGTCCGTCTTTCCACACCCCCCCCCCCTCCCTCTTGATCTGAACCGAACTGGAGATTCTTGGCCCAGACGCGGTGGAGGGCCATCTATTCTTTCCTGTTCCATCTGATGGAAGCCCAAAGCTGCTGTTGTCCGGGAGAGAACAGCAGTTCGTGACCACGCCTCGCCCATTTTCTTTTCAATCTGTGCCTGCTGTCCATTGGCTGGAGCAAGCATCGGCCCTTCAACCAGCAGTAGCCACCACCAGCAGTCCTGTAAACCTGGAAGAGTAATCCAATCTGTTCCTGGCCTTTTATTAGCCTGGGATAACATCTCTCTGCATCAACAGGCAGCACGCCAGCACGCCTTGTTTTTAGTCGTTTGCGACTTTCTCACATCCTCCCTAGTCTTTATTTTGTTGTTGATTTCTTTCACGTAGGATCCACAGGTCATATTTTGGATCCCCGCGACCTCAGATAACCATCGGCTCCCTCTTTTGGCCTACGGCACCACGGCGCCGACTTGCATCGATTTGCAATCACTAACGACCACGCTTGGCAGCACCCTGTCCATCGATCACTGCGTATCGAGTGTCAGCAATTTACCTGCCCTGCCTTGCAAAAGCAGTATCCAACTGAGACTCCCGCCGTTCGTTATTGTCAAGCATCATCATTGTTTGTCGTTCTTTTTTTTTTTATTTATTTTGAAGTCCTCGGCAGTTCGCGCTCACAACCGACATATAGCCTGCCCAACCTGATCCTTACCTGATTCCTTCTTGCTGGCCTGGACGTCCGCACAACTGTGCTTCCCCGTGGGCAACTGTGAAACAGCACCACGCGGCAGACGAAGGACAAGAGATTCTCTTGCATCCTGCGTGGCCTCTCGACGATAACCTGTCCGCTCGTGACACGATACAGATTACAGCGAACGGTCTGCCAGCCACTCTTGGAACAAACCCTTGGGCCCTAGGAACCCCAGGTTTTTGGGACGGTTACATACTCTTTCTCTCGCAGCGCCGCGCTCATCAGGCCTTGCTTGTGCACGCTACTGGACCGCTGGACGATATCTGTACTTATTTGCATCGGTGCTGACCCATAGAGAGTTGCCGCAGCACTGCGCAGTCTCCTGCAAGACGTGTGCTAGCCCTCAAACCAACCCCTCTCGGTGCCAGTCAAAGTGTGTGAAACAGTCTGGGCAAAGCACTCTCGACCATTCGCTGACCAGGGTGACCAGTCCCTGAATGGGGTCTGTGTGCAGCTATCGTTATCTGTCAATCATTCTGTGAACAACTTCGCCGATCTGCAAGCCTCGTAACAGCCCGACTTGGGGGGCACATTCGCTGGAGGAGAGGAGGAGCCGGTCAACGTCACCGCCCAGCAGCAAGAGGCTGCTCCCACAATCTGATATCCGCTATTCGTGGCCTGTGGGGGTGGAGTACACCTACACACAGCGCAGGCCGAAAAAGGAGGATCGGAAAAGAAGAAAAGTTGATTTTTGCAATCCAGGTGGACTCCTGAAGAAGCTGAGTGTCCGCTGAACAGCCACAAGCCCCGGCAACGCCGGCACCTTAAGACAAAACATCCACAGGTCAAACGGACAACCAATCTCGGTCGAGCGCTTCTTCCTGTCAGAAGAATTGCTGCCGATTCTCCTGCAGTCTCGAAACGCCGACCCGCTATCCCGGTACGGGCCCTGCCCGCGGCACCCATGGCGCCCCGACTCAAGTTCCTTTCAGGTAAGCCGCTACCGACGATCAGCTGAAGTTTGCTGCATCACTTCAGATCGCACTAGCTCATTACCCCTCTCTGCGTTCCTCACTCGTTTCTTGTCACCTGTGCCCTAATAGCCCCTACAATCCCGCTGCCTGGGTCCCTCTGCCGCCCACAGCTTAGTGCGACTCTCGATTCTGGGTTTCAGAGGCCCCCCAAACCCAGTGGGCATCGCTGCGGTTTTGGCGCGCTCAAACTTTGGGCCCCTCGTCTGGACAACTTCTCAGGCGCAGATCGCACCACTACCACCACCACCGCCATCACACTCTTTTTTTTCCACCCCTTTATCATACCTTCCTTTGTCGGCTTTATTTTTTGCTGAGGAAAACACCGGAGGAATTGCTGCGCTGGGCTTCGCGTAGCACTGCCAGAGATGTCGGACTATGAGCTAATGAACGTGGTCACAGTGGGTGGAAACCCAGTTTCGGCCTTCTTATCATGGCGCCTACAAGCGACGAATGCCTGCGATGTCACCCTCGTGTGGAAGGCAGGTTACGAGCACGTGGCGCAATATGGAATCTCCTTCAAGTACGTCTCCTAGTCGCCCTCAATAAAGATTCTAAACTTGATTTTAAGGTCAACAGCGGGAAGTCGGCCGTGCTAACGGACTGTGCGTACAGGTCGCCCGTCTATGGCAACGAGCGCTTTAAGCCCCGGCATGGTTCGTCCCACATCCAGTCCCGCTGCCGACTTACTGTTATCCTAAGAACACTTGGAAATGAAAATCGGATTAGCAGGTGCTGACGGGAAAGAATACAGTGGTTCGGACACCAGAGGAGGCTGCCGCGCGCAAGGACAGTGCCTACGACTATGTTATTCTCTGCATAAAAGCACTTCCCGATATCTACGACCTGGCGTCGGTGATAGATAGTGTCGTTACACCCCAGCACACTTGCATCATCGTCAACACCACGCAGGCCCTCGGGTTGGAGTCTGCTATAGAGGAGCGGTTCCCGACCAATGTCGTCCTGTCTCTCGTCTGCGGGGCCGAAATCGCCCAACTTGGCGCCAGCGAATTCGAGCACAAGCGGTCGACTGAGCTATGGGTTGGTGCCGCCAACAAGAATGCCAACATTCCAGCTTCGATTCAAGAGGACATGGCACAAGCGCTGGCTATGACTCTTAGCACTGGTCAAGTTGATTGCAAGGTTTCGCCCAACATCCGGCAGCAACAATTTGAGCGAGTCATTGGGTAGGTCAAATCTCTTGGCTGTGTTTTGCGTTTTGAGCCTGGTAAAGAAGAGCCATGGAACTAACCCAGTTGTTAGCCCAATTGCCTTCAACCCCCTAACTGTGCTCTTCGAGACCCCAAACTACGCTGCGCTGCTTGACAAAGTAGGAGTGTCCAAGCTAGTTTCCGACGTCATCGATGAATTGCTTGCGCTGGCAACAGCTTATGGCTGCAAGTTCCCAGCCGAGTTCAAGAAGAATACAATTGACGAGTTCGCACGGTTGAACACTGAGAATATCATGTGGCAGGACTATAACGCCCGTCGTCCCATGGAAGTCGAGACATATCTTGGTTCTCCTATCAAACTGGCCAAAGATGTGGGCGTGACTGTGCCACGGATCGAAACTCTTTATGCCATCCTGCACAACCTTAACCTGGTGAACAGGAGTCGACCCAAAGCCGATGTCACAGAGCCTCCGTCTGGCCAACCAGGATCGCCTTCTGGTGCTCCTACTCCTGTTCCACGAATGTCGGCACAGGGCATGTCTATGCCCAACAGCATGCCAAATGGCAACGGCATGCCACCAGGCAGGCCGCGGCCGAGAGGCCCAATGGGACCACCAGGCCCAGGAATGCGTCGCCCCCCTCCTAGCATGAATGGTGGCCCGAACGGCTACAGCCGACCCCCTACCGGTATGGGTTCACGCAACCCTTCACGGAGAGGTTCGATGGATGGGGGCGATTTGGAGGAGTTTCGGGACCTTGTACTCTACGATGATATCCCCGAAAGCGGTGAAGCCGGCGGCTACCCGCAACAACAGCTTACACCACAAGAGCTGGCCATTAGGGAAAGGGAATTGCAGCTGCGTCAACGAGAGCTTGCTTTGAGGGAGCAGGAGATGAGGTTACGGCGAGCTGCGGCTGGCATGGGTCCTGGCCCGAGACGGCCCCCTCCTCGTGGCAATATGTACGATGACGATGATGAAGACGATTATGTCGACCCAAACGACCTCCCGCCAGCGCCGATGATCGACCCCGACAACTTCGACATGATGAGTGTGACCTCGAGGAAGAACCGGAGAGTGCCGAGTAGTCCTGCGCAGTTCCGCAAAAACCCCGAGGAGGAAATCAACAAGTCCCGCAGCAGATTCAGACCGAGTTTCGGGCGGCATCGTTCTAGTGGAGCGAGTCAGCAGATCATGAATACTATTCCCGGCCTGCATCAAGACATCATGGACGACCCTCTTCTCGGCTTCACTTCTAACCGGTACGGCAATGTAGATAGAGGGGCTATTCATCAGGCAGTGGGTTCTAGGGCAAATTCCCTTACTGCTGCGCGGCTCGATGACATGCAATACGGTTTGAACGGTAATGGCCCTCGTCGGTCGAGTCAATCCCCCGGAAACCCTTATAGTCCACCGATTACCGGTGGGCCGATTGGTGGACGCCCATCCCCTCCCGGACAGGTTGGTCCTCCGCAACCCATGAATGGCCGGCCATCACCTCCGGACAGCGTCAGACAGCCAATGCCTCGGTACCCGCCGGGACAAGGCAATATGGTGGCGCCGCAGCAGGTTGAGCAATATGCAGGGGTGAGTAACTTCTCCCGTTTCCCACCTATTCAAAAGCAAAATAAGAGCACTAGGAGTCTAACAAGTAGTACGAGTACCAGCGCGGGCAGTGGTGATTCTTCGCCGAACCAGCGCGACTCGTCGTCCGCGCATACTAGCCAGAAATACTTAGTCTATAACTGAGGGGTACTATTGGAATACCCTACAGTCCAATGGAGTCCTCGAGCAGAGTAGATAGATACCCCATCTCTCGATTTCAATTTGGAATGAGCGAGCGTTTGGATTGAGCATAAATCAGCGAGACTTAGGCGTTGGTGGGATCGAGGAGAATCCCGCGATACTCCTCGCAACGGCTTTGAGGAGTGCAATGGTGTCTTCGGTCAAAAAATTATTCGGGGATCAGATTTCAGTGTGGCAAATGAGAAGAGAGGGATTAATATTGATCAAGAGGTCAGAGATCACAACCCAACTTCTCCTTTCCTTTCCTCAAATTTTTATAACGCAACCATACAGCCCTCCCCACCCCCCCAAAATTCCACTGTGCATCACGGGTTGCTTTTTTCGTGGCGTGTATTGTTTGGTTTAGAGAAAGAAGGAAGCTACATAGCATTATCTCCTTTTTCCTTCCCTACATTAAATTTCCCTTGATAATTGTCTGGATTGGAAGGAAGTCGGCGGACGAAATACAAACAAGCATGAGAAGCATGCAAGCCGATGTCGAGTCTACATTTTCATATGGGCAGGATGCATCAGGGTCGGCTCTATTGCTTTTTTTTTCTCCAGTTTGTGTTCTTCTCTAGAAAGCGAATGCAAACAACAGAAAACAGAGGAAGGAACGGGTTATTTTTCTCTTTGGTGTACTCGGTTGTCAACCTAGGTGAAGGAGGGATAGGTTCCGGCGGAACACAAGACATAATTCTAGTCTCTATTCAAGGCTCGAGAGGTTCTACTTCTTCCAGGAATGAAAGACTCGAGGCCTCTCACGTGGGGTACATAGCCTTTTTTTTGTTTCTACATTAACACTATGGGATCTCCATTTCCTCTCTCTCGTACTCTGGTCGGTATCACACAACCTGTTTGCTTTTCCTTTCAATACCCCACTATGCGATGAGGCTTGTTTGGCACAAAGGTAGAAGTTTGATTTGTGTGTACGTAGTCATAATCTCCCTGATTGTGTTAAAGTGTTTGGAGTCCCCTCATTCAACCCAGGGTACTATTGCCACGCCCACTGTGGGATCGCGACTGGGGCAATGTGGAATATGGTTGCAGAACAGACACTTAAGGGGCCTGAACACTCTTAGCAGCTGGAGAAACCAGGCACGCTTCGACACAACTTGACGTCACTTGGTCATTGCTCTGTCCCCCCATAAAAGGTCGCTCCTTCTCCTGTTGCTCTTACGTCTCTCAGCGCGTCCTTATAACTCATAATCCTCATGGCAAGCTTTTTTTGCCCGAGATCCTGTCAGGAGTCCAGCTTGTGCAAAATCGTTGAGTGACCCGTCAGACGATAGCGGCTCATCACGAAAAGCGGTCTCGGTGGTGTTGATGTTTCCAGTGCCGAATGGCCCTGCCATACTTTTGGTCGTCGGTCTCTGAAGCATTTGGTTTGGGCTGGTATCTGAGGTGGTGCCCCATCACATCCCGGACCTTAAGAGCGATAGAGGCAGGAGAAGCAAAACTGATCGTGAGCCGTCTGGCAGCCGCTGGTGATGACATGACCCGTGCATAATTCCTTTTTGCAGTGGAGGAAGGGTCCCGGAGTCTCATGGGTTCACCGCTCCGGTTTAGGTCTGAAGCGGTCCATTGAACACGATTATGGATAGACAGATGTACATAAAAAGCTTTATCATTTAGCTTGTTTGCTCTCTGCCGTTAGGGTGTTATTGTACATTCTATCTCACCATAAATTGACTTGGACCCCTTGAAGCACACTACCAGACAATCCCCCTGTAACTAACCATTCTCTTGAACCTCCAGGCTGTTCCCTCGTATCAGCTGCATCTGAGATTAAGGCTGGTTTCTCAACAGCGGGATTAGGCTACTGGCATTGCATGGATGTCGGTATCCGGTGTCATACCCAGGGAAGGCAGCATGTCGGTGAAGGGAGAAGTGCGAAGTTGGGGCGTCCTGGAGGAGTGAGAAGTCTGTGAAGCTATGGGTTCAGACCACATGCATTGGGGGGGAAAACAATCTCTTGTACCACCGTTCCACAGCAGCCAATAAATCTCCAGAGTGCCAGCGCTTCGTCACCTTGTTGGTTTGATGGGCCTACTTGTTGCCTGGAAATTTGAGCAGGGAGCTTGAAGGATGCCTGAAAATTGGGTTCACATTGGGTTACACCGGATTAACGTCTTGGTGTAAATGGAAGGAACCAAGATGATCTATTGTGTTGCTAAGTGTGATGATGAACAGGCGGAAGCATGAGGGATGGTGTTTGTAGTTTGCTTGCTCAGACATCAAACATGGGCAACCCCGCCAACTGTTCAACAGCCCCTCTGTTGCCGTGACAAGCTGGGCTTGTGAGTGGGCGCCTTAGTCCTCAGCTTCTTCCCATACCACGCAAAGAGCCGAGCAACACTATCGCAAGCACCCAGAACAACCTCTTTCGTATCAATCAGTTTTTACATTTTCCCAGAACAACAAGAAAACCATTGACTCATGTCGAGCCGCGGCTCTGGCGCAAACGCAGCCTCGCGCCAATCGATGACCGCTTCCGGCGGCGCTGTCAAGGCGAGGCAATTGGTCTGTTTACACGCACCCCCTGAACATCACCGATGCTCACATTTGGGATGGGACAGCAGTAATCTGTCTCAAAGGACTACATCTTACATCTCCAACATTTGAACACCGAACACTATCACAGACCACAGCCCAACAAATGCTAACCAACAACGTTTTTACAACAGGCCCATCTCCACTCACAGCTGACCCAGCTTTCTCACAACTTGGCCACCACAGAAAACTTGATGCGTATGACAGCAGTACAGGCTGAAGCTATGCGAGGTCTTGGAAGCTGGCATGCAGGACTGTAAGAGCTCATCTTGTCTGTAATGAACAAGATTGTGGCTGACAATTGATAGTTTCATGGCTGCAAGCAAGGTTCTTGGAGAGGAGTCGGTTCAAAATCAGCAGGGCAACTAAGCATCATGACCTTGGACTCAAGAGTCTACGGAAGCATCTTAATTACGTTGGCCCAGTATCAGATATTCACTTGACCTTCAAACTTGAGTACGCCATCAACGGATAGCGAAATGAATATGTTCGGATTGGAAGTTTCACTATGGATCACGCCATCTTAATCCTGACAGTGTTGTGGAAGAGTGATGACGGGCCTTAAGAAAATTCTCAGAAGACGAATGCATTTCGGTCGTCGTCGTAGGTTGACAATTAGAGATCAGCCGTATAGCCAGCTTTCCCCTAAACAACCTGTCAACCCACTCATCGGATAGGGGTATGACGATCAGATCATCATGAAATACAGGCCAGTCGACTTTATGCATATGGCGGTCCACGACCTCGATCTATACCAGCCTCGGTCATTTTTGATGAGATAAGCAAGTTCAAGACTAGGGTCGCCATCGTGGTTTAATGTGAAGTCAACTTCATCAGAGGATGGCTCGCCGCCTTAAAGGAGCCTCAAGTCTTCTACCGCCCGATACTCGTGGAGGTACCATCAACAGCACCAACACCACGCTCTGTCTTTCTCTTCGTTCTCGGCGCGCTGACTGGATATCTCTTTTCCCCTCCGCATGTGTTGCACTTGCGTACGAGAATGTCTGCCCAAGGTTTCTTTCCTCCTTTGCTCTTGTTTTCTATGATGGCTGTGCAAGTCTCTCCATCAATAAGCACAGAGTCGCAATACTTGCAGATTGTCCTCTTAACTTCTGGTTTAAGACGTATCCTAGTCTTGAGGGACACGGCACGCAAGTCGGTGGCCAGTCGCCTGCTCATCCCTTGCAACGGGCTTTTGGCAAGAGTCGGGCCTTCGGACATTGCTCCATGCTGAGAAGATTTTGAGAACTCAGTTGAAGAAGCGGAAGCCCCTGAATCAAGAACTTCGAGGTGGATCGAAGACAGAGTTACTGCTGCTTGCTGGAGGAAGGAGATTCGTGAATAGATGGCCTTGTTCTGAACCCCACCACCGCCACCACTGCCTTTTCCTTTGGCCATCGCGAGCAGTGTTGCATTATCTGAAGCTCCCAGGCAGATTTCGATGCGGCATTGCCACGCGGCGGTTACTCAAAAGCCCTTATGTTGGGCGGTCAGGCTGACGGGATTTGGCGTGGCCTTTGAAGAGCCAGCGGCCAGCCAACAAAAATGCCAGCAAGTTGGTCTGTGCACAGATTTGGACCCACCTTTCTGTCAGGGGCCCTGCAGCTAAGCCATGATTGGCTAGTACTGGTTGCGGCCAGGTTTTAGAGGGAGCGCATCTTTCACCTCCTGCTTCCAACGGTTCCTTTTCTTCACGCCTCGCGCTTCCCATCAACAACACGCGGTCAGCGCATCGTCAACCTTCTCTCATCATCCTACGCGCAGTCGCGTGTTTTTCTTCATCAACCTGTTTCGCACCCTCGCCTAGAGTCGCGATCTTGTCTATTTTCCTCTTGTCGTCACGACATCTCTTTTTTTGTTTTTCCTCCCTGTCATTGTCGCGTCACCTAGTCGCCAAATCCGAATCAAGTCACCATGTCGGCCGAAGAGGATCTGATCGACTACTCGGATGACGAGCTCAACAACGAGTCCACCGGCCCCTCCGCCAATGGCAAGAAGGCCGACGCGGCTGCGTCCACACAGAATGTCGATAAGAAGGGCTCCTATGTCGGCATCCACTCGACGGGTTTCCGTGACTTTCTCTTGAAGCCCGAGCTTCTTCGCGCCATTGCCGATTGCGGTTTCGAACATCCGTCGGAGGGTTAGTCTTGACAAGTTCCATCCCCAGCTTATCGTTACATCCTCCTCCTGCCCCTCCTACGGGTCCGTCCATCTCGCAAGCAAGAAATCACACAAGTCACGCTTTTGCACAAATTCTCGGGCACATAGAAAAAGAGAAGGCGGTTGTCGGCACGGGCCTGCACTGAAGGAAAGACGGCAACGAGGTGATCAATCCCCGTCTGCCGAAGGATTTGTCTGCAAAGGCTGTGTGGTCCCAGCTGGGGCACACATGCTTCCAGACACCGCTGAGTTCTGGCGCGAGCAAACCCCTCGCATATGGCTTTCATTGCCATACTTGGATTGAGTCGGCATTCTGAGAAGCGACACGATTGCTCAATGGCTTGCTGCAAGCCCATGCACTGAGCTCCTTCGTGGGCTTCAATCAAGGGGCAATGCTCCCTGTTTCGTTTTGCCACCGACTCCAAGAGCCAGTTTCGGTTATACTTGGCGATGCTGCTCACCATCATGGTCGAGCAGCAGTATGCCCACTCTGTCTCAGCCGGTGTCGAAGCAAACTAGGCTGGATGGGAGGATAGGACACCAAAGAGCTGACGTTTTGATTCTGTCTTTGCTGCGACGATGGACGGGCCTCTCCTCTCTTTTCAACACCCTTGCCTGCCACCGTCCAAACTTTGCGTACCCGATTCTAATCCGGTCCCCCACATACAGTTCAGCAGACATGCATTCCTCAAGCTATGCTCGGCGGCGACATTATCTGCCAGGCGAAGTCTGGTCTCGGCAAGACGGCCGTCTTCGTTCTGACCACCCTGCAGCAAGTCGAGCCTGTGCCTGGCGAGTGCTCTGTCCTCGTCATGTGCCACACTCGCGAACTGGCATTCCAAATCCGCAACGAGTACAACCGCTTCAGCAAGTACATGCCAGAGATCAAGACTGGCGTCTTCTACGGCGGAACTCCGATCCAGAAGGATGCCGAGATCCTCAAGAACAAGGACACCCACCCACACATTATCGTCGGCACTCCCGGCCGTCTGAACGCCCTTGTTCGGGAGAAGTATTTGCGCCTTGGAAGCGTCCGGATGTTTGTCCTCGATGAATGCGACAAAATGCTCGACCAGATCGGTGAGTTTTTAGATTGATTGTCTACCAGCGTTGTATGTTTCCTGCAAGCTAACATAGCAAAGACATGCGTCGCGATGTCCAGGAGATTTTCCGTGCTACTCCTCAACAGAAGCAGGTCATGATGTTCTCGGCCACTCTGTCCGATGAGATCAAGCCGATCTGCAGGAAGTTCATGCAGAACCCGACCGAGCACTACGTCGATGAGGATACCAAGTTGACGCTGCACGGTCTGCAGCAGTACTACATTGCTCTCGAGGAGCGCGAGAAGAATCGGAAGCTCAACGAGCTGCTCGATGAGCTCCAGTTCAACCAGGTCATCATTTTTGTCAAGAGCACTCTCCGTGCTACTGAGCTCGACAAGCTTCTGCGCGAGTGCAACTTCCCCTCGATTGCAGTCCACTCCGGTATCAGCCAGGAGGAGCGGTATGATCATCCAATGCAACCACGACTTGACCACAGGAGCACTGACATTCATTAATAGCATTCGCCGGTATAAGGAGTTCAAGGAGTTCAACAAACGCATCTGCGTCGCTACGGACGTGTTTGGTCGTGGCATCGACATTGAGCGCATCAACCTCGCCATTAACTATGACATGCCCGCGGATGCCGACTCATACCTTCACCGTGTCGGCCGTGCTGGTCGTTTCGGTACCAAGGGTCTCGCTATTTCATTCGTTAGCTCCGACCAGGATCGGGAGGTGCTCAAGGCTATCGAGAAGCGGTTCGAAGTGGCTCTTCCGTACGTCATCCCTTGTGTGTTATGCTCTCGCGTAGATATGGAATGCTGATTCGTCGAAACAGTGAGTTCCCTAAGGAAGGCGTCGACGCCTCCACCTACATGGCTTCGTAAACTGGGACAATCGAAGAGTTGCTCTTTCGGGTAGGGTTCTTAACTCCGGTGCGGTTCTGGCTCCGTTTTGCGTTGATCTCTGGGGTTGATTTCGATGGTGTGCTTTTCGTTCCTTACTGTCAAGTGTAGTCGGACGACAACCAAACTTTTTACTCAATGGGAAAAGCTGCTCTCGACAAAAATCGTACAGGACAATAACAATGTAACTGGGATAGCTCTGCTGCCGTGGAAGCGATTTAACTCAACTCGGGTTATGTATCAATGAAACTTAGATTGTTTTCATACAAAGACCTACTGCGGCAAGATGGCCCAGTTTTTTTAATCCCAAAATACATGATTGATGCTTACTTCTGCGTTTAATCTTCCAAGGCCTCAGCAATTATTAGGAGGAATCTACCCTTTCAAGTATGTTTTCAATTTACTCTTCGTGTGCGATCTTCCGCGTAAACCACTTGCAGCCAACAGCACCATCGAATCTGGCAAGAGCATTTCTGTCTGAGCCACTCGGTTACTTTGGTTTGTGGCGAAGTAGGTTCCGTACAATCTCCATCTCTCCCCTGAGAGGTGTGAGTGTGTGCGTAATTGCCAAGTTTTTTTGTCCTGCCGACTTCAACGATCGCCATTCCTTCGACCGACGACGATAGAGCCTTGCTATCCATCAAGGCTGGGCAAGGCTTGGGCAATCCCTGATCCCGAATGGTGCTGTCTCGCATCTTGTTGGTAGTTACGCCGGTGACTTGTTATTCACAAGTGTTTCCTCTCATGTGCCATTCTCAGCCGTTGATGGGGCCCATGGGAGTTTGAGAGTCATCCGCGATATGTATGAGGTGTGCCTATGAGTGTAGATCATTTCGGCTGGTTGTGCTTGGGAATGTCTTGCTCTTGCATTCGTTGCTGGGCAATGCCACTCTTTGGCAGAGCTGAAGCCTTGAAGGATGCCAGAGCCTTCTTTCTGCTTAGCATGGTCTGCCTGTGCAGCCTGCGGAGCCTAGAAAGAGGCTGGGTTGATATGCTATTGTGTTGCATCGGGGGGCTTAGTGAGAGAGGATGATGAGCCATAATTTTGGTCGGGGAAGGCAGTGTAAGATAGCATTGGCTCGTTGAGGCACAGAATCGCCCCGAGAATGTAATAGTGTTTGCACCATTTCCTCAATGCCCATGACTTTCTTCGTTGAACAGCTGAGGAGAGAACCTTGGTGACCGTTTCTTTTGCTTTCTCCCAACTTTCTGGGTGTTGTTCTTTGAGCCATTGTTTTGTTGAACCTCAGGTGAATTATGAGACGGCGAGGATGTTTGTGGCTGATGCTAACTCCCAATATTTCAGATTACTCATGTTTCTTGTACATCAGAGCCGAAGTAGGCACGAGAGAACTGTTGGCAGGCGAACAAACCTGGAAGGATGCTCCCCAAGACAGCACGTGGGATGGACCAAATGATGCGTCCGGTTATCATAGCTTGTCTTACGTCTGGCTCAACAAATTGCCTTACTTGTCATCACGCATTCAGTTTCCAAATCTTATTGTGTTTCACAGATTTGACGTTATTTATCTGGGATGATAGCAACAACCAGTTTCCAAGGCGTGGTGGCCAGGTAGTCTTGAACTTTGGGATTTGACCATGGTCATAGTGATAGACTAGGTATTCTATCTCGCTAAATTGCAGGCCATTCTGAGATATGGATAACGAACACAGCACGTAACCGGGCAGGTTTGGAGCCTATGACAAACGTGATATACCTTAGCTTATCGCGCCGTCCAGGTTAATTTAGCTTGCCAATGCGTTGCCCTCGGGAAACTCCGGCGGATTGGCGGGCTGTCCAAGACACTATTGATCAATTAGTCCCAACTTTGAAAGTTTCCAGAACACCGAAAGGCAGGTAGATACTTGAACTTTTGAGATTGTGTCTGGGGAATTATCGGCAAGTTTACTTATCGCCCACACCATTCTCAATATTGTCGACTCCCGGATGTAGTTTGGCGGACCTTGGATCACCAGAAGCTTCACAAGACAATAAAGTTCTATGACTAGGTATTCTTCTCGATGTCCATGGCCTGGGTCATGAGCTGAGAGCAAGTGGAGTGGCAGCCTTGCTCGGACAAGCCGCCCTTCACTCCGTATCCGACGGCCGGCAACGCCGTGTTCCGATCTTCGCATCCGCTTCGCGCCGACACTCCCGTGGAAAACTTTATGGTCCGACAAACACGAGGCTGGAGGATGTTTGCCAACGCGCAAGCTGGCTTTTTTGGTGTCGCTTTCAACAGACACCGACATTCTTGGTTTTTCAGCTCATTTTGGCTAAGCAATGTGTTTCCATGCACGCTTTCAGGGGTCTATTCAGCCTTATTTTTGAGGCTGAAGCGCGTAGTGGGTACGGATAGGGGCAGGGGCATGCAACATCGGAGAGGTTGCCCTATCGACATGGCTTTTTCAGCTGCCTGCTTTTTTGAGTCGTTTATGCTAAATGGTTTGGTGCCTGACGTCAATATCCCGTCAAAGTCGCTGGCCTCATCGAAGAGAATTCCCTCCGATATCGCGAAGCGCACTTTGGTTCGGTAGGCAATTTCCGCTTGAGTCATCAGAGTTTGAACAGCCTTGGATCAAAAGCCTGCTTTTGGGCTGGACCGCCTGGTGCTACTGGCACCCCATTAACAACTTGAACACGTGATTGGCTGGTCCTCACAGCCATCGTCGACGAGGTTATCTGGTTTTCCTCATCTTCGTGATCGTTGGATCGGCGTGATGGGAAAGATTGGGTTGCTGTGCATCTGTGCATTGCATTTTCCGCCCAGGATCCATTGTCGAAGATTGGAAGGCCTTGACTTCATTTTTTTTATTTAGTTATTTTTTTTGAGAGATCGTGGAGATGAGTCAGCAGCCAAAGAATGTTGTGGCCCGTCTCATGCTTTTCTGACACCCGCGGACCTTGATGGCAGTGGCTTCGGAGAGCAACATTGATTAACATGTTGCGAGTCGAATCTGGACCAGCAGAAGTCCTTTGCTCTTTTGGCTCAGACTAAAACAAGCCACCCCCAGGATCACGTAATGGTGTGAGCAAGATATGTGCAAGGTGCTGAGCAGCTGGAGGGAAGAGGGCTGTGCCAGGGGAAGTTTTTAACGGAGGGGTCCCAGACACTCCGCGAAACACAGCCAGGTTTGCATCAAACCTACGCTTCAGAATGTACAAGATCGCCATCGCGATGCATCGTAATTCAGTGTGGGTTCTTGAAAAATAGTGATTGTTTATCATTAGTCACCAGCTTTCGAATCGAGGCTTGGGATTGACATGGTGGTGACTGAGATGTGGCTTGTGCAACATGGAGATTGTTAAGGACCATGATTCTTTCGGCTGAGGTGCTTACGGATTACTAGACGTTGGTTTCTGGAAGCAGTTCTTATTGAGCTTTCTTTAAAGTCAGCTTATATGGAGTACTGTAGGAATTGATGGAATCACTCTTTCAAGTGAGTCAGCTCATCGATATGTTTGGTGAGAGCCTGATTTAACCTGAAGCAAATCGGCCTTAAGCTAGGCAGAGTTTCACATCCAACTTCCTCTTAACTTCACAGGCTGGCCATTATCTGATATGACATGAGAGTAGCGTTGTGAGAAGTCTCCCCGCATCCTGGTTGAAGTTCGGAATTCGGATGTCAAGGCTCCATGCTGGCGTGAGGGAGAATGCCAGCACAAAGTGGTTGCGTCGTGCGTGATTGATGCGAGTCTGCGCATCGTTTTCACACTATGCCACTTTTGTCTGCCAAGAAAGAAGACAAGGGGTGGATTGGGCACGGTGATGCAGAGTGATGCAGATGGAGGGAGTGAACTGGCCACAGCACTACACACAGATTCCTGCCCCGCCATCTTGCATGCAGCAGGGCCAATCAAGATCGGGCAGACTTCTCACACTTCCTGTCGCACAGCGAGTTGAAACTGCGACCATGTCTTGACAGAAGTGTCCAAGTTGATGACGGGGCGAAAAGAGGGAAAAAGCCAAGGCCAGGGCCGTAGAGTGCACCGTTTATTCTTTCCATGGCAGTGTGCAACCTTGTCCTAGATCACAGCGAATCATTATAGGTTTCCCGAAGCGGGTGCAAGAGAGGTGCTGGTCGGGATGAGACCCCCTCGTAATGATGATGATGATGCTGGTGATGCCTTACACGAGAGTCTCCTTTTTCGGGCGAGATATGCGGCGCAATGACAACAGCTAAGCATCCCCAGACAGGGCCGATCGAAAGAGAAGCTGATTTTCATACGGATACCTACTTGCTTGCCTGATTGTACAGACTTGGTCCAGGCAGACTACACGCGAATGCTGGGAGCTTCTTGGCTACGGAGGACCGGAGTATGCTTATATAAAAATAAATTCCAGGTTGGCGAGCAAAATGACGCCCAGTCCAGCGGACGATCCGGATTCTATGTGTCTGACGGTCACCAATGGCAGGGATTCCTGTAGTGGAGGGAGGGTGCGCTGCGATGCGGGATGATGAGGGAGCGCGAGGGTGCATTGTAGGCGGCAGCTGTGGCCCAGCCTCTAGGCAGCTGGCGGGTCTCGAAGAGCCATGCCCGGCGCCCCAGTGCGGCTGGGCGGTGCTCTCTGCGGTGAAAACCGGCTCTTCTCCCGATCATCAAGCAAACTGGAACGACGATGTTCAACTTCACGATCTGAAGACGCAGCGGCTACAAAGCGGTCAGCTTGCGAGATCTGTGTGTATCATTCCCCATCTCCTCTCAGAGTTAGTCGCGTCGCAGCGCCATTACACTCATCTTACTGCTTTTTATCTCATCACTTTAATTTTATCTCGCCTGCCTTAATCTTTGTGTCTTGACTCATTTTCTCCCGTTTCGTCCCAGTCCCCAGATGATTGCTTGTCTGTTTGTCTAGGACGTTTCCTTTCTCGCGACGCACTCACAGGCCGTCGCGACAAAGGAAAACAAGACCAACAGGCACGACCGTTAAAGCTAGCTACACTCAACGACTATTTTTTTTTCTGATCCTCGCCAACCCAGGGCGGCCTCCTGCTTTTTAAACGAAACTGTATCATTCCTCTCTTTTCCGACTTTTCGAGCCAGTCCAGTGCGGCAAACCTGAACTCTCCCTGCTTTCGAGCTATCACCGATCTAGGCTCCAGACCAGCCTGAATCCTGATAACAAGGAATTTGCCTTTCTATCGAAGAACGGCGGAGCTTTGGACGGTTGTCGTTCCTTTTTCGCCCGCAAGACTCATCGCGCAAGCGCACCAGGTGGACAGGAGACTCGCCACAGGTGCCCACCGATTCTCACAAAGCCAGTAACCCTCCCCCAGTCCGTTTTCAGGCTGCCAGCTCCCGTGACTGGTACTTGTCATACCACGCTATAACGCTGCGCCTGCCAGTTGGAGCCACCTGTTTCCCCAGCGGCAAGCCATCGGTCCCAGCGTCGGTTACTTTAGGTAGTGACCTGTTGGCCCCTCGCCACCTAAGACCCTGCGCTACCAGCCCTTGTTAGAAGAGTCATCCCGACTAGGAGCAACCGACGCGCGCGTCCACCGCAATAGGAGTCACATCGCCGCCGTCCGGTGACCATTGCCAGCCCATACCAAGAACCAAAACACCACATGCACAGTTACAAAACGTCCTTACCTCCTCGCAGCATCCATCACCGCGCCGTCCACGGTTTTTCGTCATCGCTCGAATACTTGAATACTCGACTTAATACCCTAGCTTGAACTTGGTCTCACCGTTGGCGCCCTTCCTCGACTCACACACCACGCCGCAGCATCAGCTCCATCGCCCCTCGCCCGCCTTCCAAATCCCTTGCCGCTGATCGTCCGTATGGTGTTGTGCTAACTGCCATATAACCTCGACAACGGCCTTTCTTAAATTTAACACTTAACGAACCAGCACACAATGCCTCTTAGGAGCATTGTATTTACTCCAGTCGCCGTCTTCGCTGTGTCTACCTGTCTGATCGTTCGTGGAAACCCGGCTCTGCTCGCCTTGTACTAGGGGCCGGTCTCTCTTTTCGACATACATATTTCTACGGCAATCCATGTGGCTTGCCGTCGAACTTACATATCGATAGATTCACGATTCGTTCGGAACCTTTCACCCGGTCTAACAGGTAGACACCGCGCGACGGTGGCTGGAGAGCGTTGGAATCTCCTTTACCACCCACCTTAACCCAAAATGATGTCGGGCATTTACGATTTGACTTCGTCTCTCCATCCCCTTCGCCATGCGCATAGCAACCCACTTTTAATTAACTCCTCGTGGTCCTCCTCGACCACTTCCCTGACTTCGACGTCCTCCTTCTGGTCCGATGTTTCTTCCCAGCATTCGGACGATTCCATCTCGACCTCTGATTCGGACTCGTGCTATTTCTCGCGTGCCCCATCCTCCTCCCAACAGTCAGTCAGTTCACTCGGAAGCATTTACGAACCGGCAGTAAAACTCCACGATCCATGGGTCAGGCAGCCAGTTTGTACACAGCCTCAGGTCGAAGCCCCCCCGGAATTGCGACAGAATCCGAGACGGACCAACAATTCGGTGACTTCCCGTACCGGACGCCCGCCGTCGCTCGTACGCCAGGATGATAGAAAGGTCAACTTTGTGGATAACCTAGTTGGTAAGCTAAGCACCGGCTCACACCAGCCAGGTTGTTGCCCAGGGCTGACCCTTTCAGATACCTCAACCCATATTGTCGAGGCGATTTGGCCTACCTCATCTGTCCCTCCTCGGAATGAGAATGGCACGGGCTCAGTGCTGCCGCTCCGTACCTTTATCCAAGAGACATTGCGCCGCTCCCGGACTAGTTACTCTACCTTGCAGGTGGCCCTTTACTACCTGATATTGATTAAGCCTCACGTCCCTACCCACGACTTCACCACTGAACAGCCTGATGATCGCTACTCCAGTCAGGCGATTCAGTGCGGCCGTCGCATGTTTCTTGCAGCCTTGATTCTGGCATCCAAGTATCTTCAGGACCGTAACTACTCGGCTCGTGCCTGGAGCAAGATTTCTGGTCTCAACACTCAGGAAATCAACAAGAACGAAATGACCTTCCTTTTAGCCGTGAACTGGAAGCTTCACGTTACGGAGGAGGTCTACAAGCGCTGGTGCGAGTGTGTGGCCAAGCTGACACCATCTCAGCCTCCTTCGCCTGGCGGTGTTTCCATGCAAGTCTACGAGCAACAGTGCTACAACTTCCGCCGCATTATCCTCGGCCTGTCCCCCGACCTCAGCAACCTGGAGGAGCTGCTAGCTCCTTGGTCTTCGACCTTGACATATCTTCGCGAGCCATCCCCTCGGACTGTCCGCCGCATTCCTTCGGCAGAGCGTTTCAGTACCTTTGGCTCTGATATGGAGCAGAGCTGGTCACCGAAGTCTCGCAGCGTGCCAGTGGTTCTAGAGCCGACGCCTGCAAACACGTGTGCTCCCAGCCGCTTCGCTCCGGCTCTTGGGCTTCTGCCTACCCCTCGGCTTGCTTCTCAGCCCACTGGACTCATCACTCCTGCAGCGAGTGTTGTTTCCCAAGTTCCGTCGCGCAGCTCGTCAATGGCATTTGCAATGGCCCAGGCATCCGCTTCAGCTGCCGCCCAATCTGCCGATCGGTGGCCTGCGTCTATGGGATCATCGCCTCTGGCTCCGGTTACACGTCGTTCCTCCCTTGCCAACTCCGTGTGCAGCGCCTCTTCGCCGGAGTCAATGATCTCAGACTCATCTCAGGTTTCTCGCTCGTCCTCAGTCTCGTCAGCTTCTTCGGCTGGTGCGCCATCGTCCAACTTGGACTCTCAGGCGCGGTATCGCACTTCGAAATCAAACTATGACAGGCTGGGTCCGAGACTGCCAATGAAACCGGTGTATGAGGATAATGAGCCGATTTGCCTAACTTCATCTCCCGAGGAATACGGGGTTGCCGTAGGCCAAGAGATGTGCGACCTGACGCTGAATATGCTCATGCCTTGCCCACAACGCGAGATGGACAATGCCGCTCGTACTCTTCAAAACATGCAGCAATACAGTAGCAACAGTCCCGTGATTGGGGTCAAAGCAGGACTGAAAAGGAGCCGTCCTTTCTCAGTTGAGGATACTTTGCAGGACGATGTTCGCGACATCCTCGCTGGCCGTTATGGTAGCGCTCGGTCTTGGTCTGAAACTATGGTTCGTTCTCGTCCTGACGGTACGAGGGTTCCTCAGCAGGTGCCCGTTCGTATTAGCACTCCAGGGAGCCATAAGCGGCTTTGTTGCTCTGCTGAAGCCTCTCAGATTCTCCAGATTCCCTCTCTTCACCCTGCTGTGAGTGGGCTTGGTGGTCCAGGGATGTGGGAAGGTATTTTAAATTAAAACTTAAACAGCAAACCATTAAGGCACTTTGCAATATTTTTAACCACTTATGCATACATATTTGCTTTACACACATGCACACACACACACACAACAACAACAACAACAACAACAACAACAACAACAACAACAGCTCGTTTGTGATAATACCCTGTTTGCTTGTATTGTTGCTTTTCGCGGAGGAGCTCCTTAAACATCAAGCGTTTCAATATTCCTGATTTCAACTAGGTAACCTTGGAGGCATCTGGCTCATAGAATGGTTCAATATGGACAGCCAGGGGGACCGGCAATACCACGTTCTTTGTTATTCCTTTTCTTTTTCATGCATCTATCCTGGTTTCGGGTAACTGGCATCGGGTAACGGTGTGGGAAACCTGGTCAAAGTTGGCGATGAAGAGGGTTCGTGTACGATTTCTGGGGTGGCTTTTTGTGCTTTGTTTGAGCAATTACCCTTTTTTAAAACAATATCGACGTCCGGAAGGGTTGGACGTTCAAGGTGGGGGAGGAATGGGATACTTTTTTTTCCCCAAATCTTTAATAAATGGGGCCCGGTCAATGAAGGAAGACCAAGACAGGTTTCGTTAGAGATGCCTACGGAACCGTGGGCTAACAAGGCAGGACAGCAGCAGACGGCAGCTACTTCCCGTCCGTTTCTGGGCCTTGATTTGTGTCACTTGGAATCTGAACGGGATTATTTCGAGATTTAAGACTTCAAGTCCATCAAGCACAAGCCCCTTGCAAGGACAGACAAAAGCTCCGGATAAGTCGGACTGAAACAAATCCGATTTTTCGTACCTCCTACTCGCTTTATCTACATTACCTAACTACCTAGCAACTAGGACAAGATACCATCATCAGAGAGTTGAGCAACCTTCCACCTGTTAGGCAGCAAAACAATTAGGAGAGAAAGCTGTAATGACGCAGTTGAAGCACGCAATATCATCTGAGTCTTTTGGGAGTTACAATTCGTGTCTGCGATGGTTCCACAGAGTCTGCGAACCCAGTGTCTCTGGTCGAGCGTGATTACCATCACATTCTCGGCACACCTGAGTGGCGTTCTGATGAGCTAGGAGCCAGCCCATTTCCTCGAGGGATCATGGCCGGGGGAGTGGAACTGGTTGATGATGTGATGGTTTGATACTCTGCTGATGACTTAGCAGGCTTTCCCCAAGCTTTCTCCCAATCGATTGTGCCGGTCTGACTGATCCTCAGGAGACTGGCCAACTGCAGATCCTGGAGTTGAGGACATCTTGAGCAGAGCTTTGGCAAAGAGAGCATGCCGCTGCAGCCTGGTCATGTCGCTGCCAGTCAGGGGCTTATTGATTTTGGTCCCCTGCAGTCCAAAGTTCCAATTTCGTTGCTGGGCAACCAAATCATAGGTGCTCTCTGGGTGTCATCAAACCAGCCTTCTGGAAGCCCACTGCAAGACGAACGGAGTTGTTGATCCGGTGTCCAGTGAGTCATCCACACCTCCTTTGTCCCTCCCCTCCTTTTTTTTGTTCCGTCTCGTTGATTGAGGTTTCGCGTCCTTTGCATTCAGCCAATGACAGCGTTGACAAGGCCATCGCTGCCTGGTTGGTTGGTTTTTGCCCTCCCCCTCCCTTTCCCTCTCGTTGGTCAGCCCGCCTGATGTATCGCTTGGGACCGGGCCAAGAAACATGGCTCTCTCGGCGGTAAAACACCGAACCGACAGCTCCCCAGCAATGCCCATGTTGCTTATTGAGTGGGCAGGTAAGCACTCTGCCACTAAGTGCGACGTTGATACACGTGGTAATGCGGCGGAGAACTTTACAATACTGCTTGTTTGAATAGCTTTTCACGCATGGTACCTGCGTTTTGCTCTTGCAAGCTACATCCCTAGTCCCTGGCATTTTGGCATGTCAGGCTGGCAGAAAGTGTCAAGTGACTGAGGTTGCTGGCGCGGGATGTACTGCGGTGTGTACTTGCCCTTTACGTTATTCCGTGGGAGTTACCGTCAGCCGTGCAATCACTGCCTTGTTCTGTGGCGCCACATGGCAGAGCACCTCCGCATGTAGACTGCAGAGGCCTAAGGGGAAAATAGAGACTCTGCATCCTCGGTGAGATGGGTTTGGATGTCGAGAAAATGCACCATACAGCTTTCTCCGAGTTGGTAGCTCGGCCTTATGGTAGGCCATCCGTTGTCATGGCAGTTTTGCCCCGCTTCTTGCGGTGTGCTAGTCAATGTAGGGATTAGCAAACAATACACCAACAAGACTTGAGGGTATCGTGGTATATGCTATCCATTATTATTTTTTTTTTCGTTTCTGATGTAATCAGTCAGGAACAATAAGTAGGAATGAAACGTGGTATTCCGTATCCTACACAGTAAAGTGATAGCAGTGTGTTGGATTCTGAGATAAGTGACTAATGCCAATGTGCAGCTTCAAGCCTCATATGTACATAATCCTCAGCGACACGGCTGTTGCAAGGCAGGCTGGCTTCAGCCTCTTGAAGGCTGAGTTAAAATGAAAGATTGTGAGTGGTTCTGTCAGTTTTATCCCATGGAATTGGTGTATAGAAAGTGTTGTAGATCACTCATGGCTGTGCGACAGGTTTAGTGAGAAGCACACATTCGGCATGAGAGTTTTCTATGCTTCGGCCGGAATAACTCGTCGACTGCAGTTAGTAAAAAAACATGATCCTCTCATGAATATTGTACCAGTAGTGAAAACTGATCACAGCGGTTTGTCCTCATGCCATACAATATGGTGTTAAGCCACCATTCTCATGACCTCATGATGCATGTCTGAGGTATACCACCCAAGTCTAAATCTTTATTATGCCATAGCTCAGGACATTTGAGTTATGTCTAGAGCCAATGAGACAATTATAACACTCATCCACTTCTTTGATCTTTTCGCTTACCGATGTCGAAGCACAGGTGCGCTAGCTGCAACTATCCTATATAGCATAGTTCAAGGTGGCTGAGTGCATGGTGCCCAAGTAAGGATAAGTTTATCATGTAGGGTAGAGCTGCAATCGCGCAAAGCGAGAAGCTTGGCTCTATAAAAAAGATGGTCGAGGCTCTGATCCCTCTGCTGGGCTGAACCGTCACCAAATTATAACATGATTAATGGCTTGTCGTGTGCAATGACATTCGCAATAAAGTGTTTGCTGCTTTGCACATCGAGTCGGAGTAGCAACGGTGAGCGCGCTATGATATTTCTGCTACTCTTCGCAACATGCGCTGCCCCTGTGAAAGGAGGTCATCTTCCCACGTCCCCTGGGCCCTCTTCTGGGCCTCAGCTTACCGACGGATTGCTCGCAAAGCAGACTCCATACTTTTAACGACTATCCAGAAACCGGATGGACTCCTAACCCAACCAAAGCTCCGAGGCCTGCGCTATCAGGCTCCTTACTGCTGCAGAAAAGGGATGAGCTGCAAATTGAATACAACTGGGATAATTATGATGGAGAAATGAGTGAATGAATTCACACACCTGCGGATGGTTCGGTGACACCGGCTGTAGGTCATCTCTGCATTGCCATCTACTTATCCATCATTTACACTGCACGTACTCACTAGTGATTCTCATGCACAGCTGATCCAAGGACATGCACTGGTTCGTTCACTTGTGCAACAGTGTCAGGTTATGTGCAATGCCATACAAGTGGAGGAAATATTGCGAAGACATGTATCGATCGCCAGCTATGGCTTGCTCTTAGCTCCTATTATAGGAATGATCCATGTACAGGCTCTACCCAATGCTGGTAAGTCTCTAGTATCCATCCTCAAACTCATCTCCTATGCTGGAGTCATTCCATCCATATATAACTGCTTTACCGATGCTAACATAGTCTAGTCGGAGCACTGCTTATCAATATTGCTTAACATTGATATGGCCGGGGCTTCGGAGCCCCAAGCTAGGCTATATGTGTACCGCCAACCCTGATTCGACCATTGTCACCATGCTGCCCTCTCCCAGCATGTTAATGTCGCTCAGCCTTACCTTTCTCCGTCCGAACAAAGGACCTCCTCGCTAGCCACCTTGCCATCAAGCTCTATCCCAATACCTACCATCATCAATACTGGCAGTGGTATCAGCGCTGGTGCTCTTGCGGGTGGTGTAGTGGGTGGTTTGGCCGTAGGAATGATCATTTCCTCAGCCGTCACGTTCTTTGTTCTCCGCCGTCTCCACAAGACTGGTGCGACGACGTCCAATAACGACGGCAAGAACAATAACGTCCCTCTGGTTAATCGACCACAGCCACCCAATGCCCACATTGTCCAGAAAGAAGCCAATCTCTCCCCTGAGACCGTAACGACGGAGGCGTTTAGAAACTCAGTTGGCGCATCAACAGCCTTTTATCTTTCGAGAACAGCCATCTCCGAGTCGGGTTATGCCATTAACAACCAGGTCTCTCCGAGCACCAACACTGGTGTCCAGAGTATTCCGGTTCCCCCAGAGGAACAGCAACAACAACAACGACAACAACAACAACAGCAGCAGCAGCAGCAGCACCTTCAATCCGAGAGCATGCCTATCTACTCTATACAGACCAGCCAGACCACTGTTCACACGCAGACGGAGGTTCCTGCTCACATGATGCCCCAGTTCCAAGCCTGGTCACAGCAGAGTGCACAACACTACCCGCAACACGTGGCAGAGTTAGATCCCAATGCACGCCAAGCAGGTCCCCCGGCACATCCAGGCCACCCCGCCCAGTAGATGATGCCAACAGAGGGCGTGGAACAGGGGATGGGTAACCTTGATCTCAAATAATGTCCGATCCATTGAGGTAATGAGGTTTGGAGGAACAGAGCTGAGGTTCCTGTAGGGAGGGGCAGGGCGGCACTTGATATCCTCCCATGCTGTTGTTTGCCAATATATTCGAACAGAGGGGACATAGTAATCATGATGGACGACTTTCGGATCTTGTAAATTCTCTCTTCAAGTACGGGATGTATAACGGGAAGCGACTCAAGGAGGTTATGTTCTCATATCTAGTGAGTATGAATACCAGTCCACCGTACGCCACCAGTTGTTTGCAATCAGGGGGGATGAACGAGCCACCGCACAGCCTTGCCCATAACCTTCTCAACAACTGCCACCAACTATGTCGTATTACATCTAGAGAACCTGGTATCATGTATCTCGTGCTCTTATGAGCAATGGAGAAGAGAAAAAGCTGTCATCCCTATGTATGGCACAAGAGCAACTCAACATAGCGCCCCAAAAGAGCAAGCTGAGATTTTGACATTAACTCCCCACTCCAGAAAAGCATGAGAATAACTACGCCCAAAACGCCATCTATCCCGTGCACAACAACACGCTCTTGCTCCCATAGCCTGATGAAGCCATCCTTTTCTTCTCCCTAACTCCAAAGACCACAACTACCATCCCTAAAATTGTGTCAAGCAGTCCCCTCATTCTATAACTTGTTAAGAGGCCACTTCTTAGCAGCAGCAGTCTTCTGCTTGGCATGACTCTTCATCATGTTAATCTTCCTTAGCCGTTCACGGTTGCTTGGATCTAGCAAGACGTCGGTGCTATCGTCACGGAACCAGTGGTTGTGTCTGGTGAACCCGGCGCCGTTCATCTTCACGCGCTGCACTTTGCGCAGCTTCGCCAGCCCATACCAGCAGACGACAAGGGAAAGTAATGTCGACAGCCCAGTGATGGCGCCAAAGCCCCAGTTGGTCTCCTCTATGAAATTCTCAAGGTTCATGCCGTATAGGCCGGCCAGGAAGGTACCCATGGCTAGGCCTAAAGTGCCAATGCTGAACTTGAGGTCCAGCAACATGAGGGAGTTGCGGTTCGCATCCAGGATGGCTCGAATACTGGCGAAATTTGTTAGCATCCGAATATTCCAGTGCCACACATGCCAAGAAACTTACATTTCCTCCGTATTCCTGATGCTCGACACAAGGTTACTCGCCTCCTGAACCACTTCATCACACAGCTTGTGGTACGACTCCAACAGGAGTTCTACTTCAGTGTGGTCATCTTCCCCACGGTAGAGATCATGGGTCTTCTCAGTCAGGTACATGGCCGCCAGGTCGTCATCGGCCTCCAGGAGTTCCTCAATGGCGTCACGAACCAACTTGGCCTTCTGTTCAAACGTGCTGACCCTCTTTGACAAGACAAGCAATATCCGAAGCTTTTCCCGGTCGATATCGTCCTCGAGCTCGCTCAGGATGCGGATGACAGGGTCCCGGACAGCCTCGAAATCAGCCTCCAGTTCAGCCGTCACCGACATGAGCACGGCTTCAAGGGCCCGGAACTCATATGGAAGGCTGTTCGCACCACCAGTTTGCTTCTGTTGGAGTTTTCCCTGTAGATCGTACATGAATGCTGACTGGGGATAAGAAGAAGTCGAGCCATAGACATCGAACAGAAGGACGCGGTCATGTTTGATCAAGACTTTTAAGTGAAGCAGGTTGATAAGGATGGCAGAGGGACGAACAAGAATGTGAGGGAGGTTGGAAGAATCAATTTTGCGAAGATCGCGAGGAAGAAGGCCATACTATATCAAGGGCAACAACTCGTCAGCAGATACATTCCAGATGCTAATTGTAAATGCCAGGAGCCGTCAAGTACCTTAGCAATCAACTCGCTTTTCTTTAGCTCGCCGTCTACCATGATAACATTGCCATTCCCATCCACTTCGGTACACCGCAGTCGAGGGTCAAGCGCCGCTTTCGACGTCAAGGACCGGCGCTGGAAGATGGCACCCGAGTCCTCCTGCAAACGCATCATAATTTCCTCCTCCTTCATGGCCTCGCTTTGCTTCCTCGCCCCGGACCCAAACAGCAGCTCGCGCCATGTCAACCTGCCACTGCTCTCCTCCGAGGAGAATCCTGACGAATAATATCGCTTGGCGCCACCTGCAGTCGCAGCAAAGTCGTATTGACTCTTCGCACTCGCCCCTACAGGACGGTACCTGGATGTAGATTCTGGGAAGACAGACTCGAGATCGACAAATGAGGACCGCAGCAGAGGCTGGCGTCTGGTCAACGAGGCTCTCCCCAGGCCCGACAACCTCGATCGGGAACAGGTGCAGCCATGGCAACGGCTAGGGAGGGTTGCAGTGCACTCCGCAAAGACGAGGCCTTCAGACTGTGCGCGTAGAAATCTGAGGAGCCTTCGCGACGGCGCCAGAGGTTTCAATGCCGGAGGCATTGCAGACAGGCAAGGGATTGGACACGCCGGGGCTGTATCGAGGTCGCAATTGAGCTCTTTCCCGTCAGTGTCGTCCTAGACTCCTGGCGTCGAAGTCTGCAGAATTGTTGCTTGCGCACGTCCGTATCCATTGGATGCAGTGTTTGTTGTGGACACCCACCTCGCTGCAGCATCTTTTTGGTGGGATCAACAGTCCAACGGCGTGGCTTTAGTGCAGGTGTGGGGTGATCTTATCACAGCCTTTTTGTTTGGCGTCCGTGCTTCAATCGAGTTTCAACCACAGATGAGAGGCACTCTCACCCCCACGCTCAAGATTCTTCAATGAAAAGAAATTTAATTGCCTTGGTCCTTCAGGCTATATGGATTTACCAGGCCCGTGCCTCGATAGCTGCTCTTGTTTACACTAACTTCTCTGATATCAAACTGTTATACACAGCTGATGCTGAAAAAAAAGAAATGTAGATAGAAAAGGGCAAATTTTCACCCACCGCTTTTCCTGGATGCCTGGCCAAGCTCAAAAGGTCACTTACACTCCACCGACTCCTTGATATTGCCCTAGCAGCTTGCGTCTCTGCCTTTCTGTGAACGACATAGCCCTCAATTGATCTTGACTCTAATTCCAGAGGATGGAACTGACTCCGGTCCACATCAAAGGCAAGCGTGGGCAGGGGAAGAAGCCGGTCTGGAGGCCACCTGTCCCAGCAAACCCTCTGAAGCGTCCGCGGAGTGAAGATAAAGAAGGTGATGAAAATGAAGAACGATCCCGTGTTCAGCGACTCAAGACCAGGAAGCCTCCAGCATCCATTGAACTGCTTCCGTCGGAAATTTTAGAGAAAATCTTCTTCATGTCGAAAAACTTCAACTTTCTGCGAAGCAGTCTACGATTGGGCTATCGCTTCTCATCGAGGTCATTCCTCTCAAAAATTGTTTGGGAGGCTTTTGTTCCCACTTGGGAGGTGTGGTTTGGATGTCCACAGTACCAGATCAAGTCATACTCTGGATACCGTGACGATGATGATCGGATAGGAGGAGATCCCGCTTTTCAGGTATGACCCAATCTAGCTTCTTCTGCTTTACTTAACACTGATCAAGCATTCAATTGACCATTTACACTCCTAGTCATCTGTCCTTGCGTTACCATGGGTAGATATCGATCTTATCCTCGAGGTTCAGCAGAAATGGTACAACAGACATGGAAAGGGCAGATATTTCGATCATGCCAGGATGTGGGGGCCATGTGTTATTCCTGATCCTTGTGCTGGATCAGAACCTCGAGGATTTGATCATGGTAAAGAGGTGGCAGTCTGTTTCGAGACCGACTGGACTTTTTTCATCAAATGTTTTCATATCAGCGATGCAGGAAGTGATCATTACCAACGATGGTGGAATCACTCTACATACATTGATGTTCACCCTCAGGTTGACATCCCACTACATTTACTTAGTGGACCACCAGACTGGAGCAAAGCAAAATTATTGTTTTGGCTAATCCGTGGAGGGGCACGGTTATCTACTGATCATACCTGGGAGGTATGTAAATGTTTGGCAGAATGTGACTGTCCCAGCCTCTTCTAACTCGTGTTATCACCAGTTGACCAAGCGGGGCTATGAATACTTCATGCGATCCCAAGATGACAAGCTTGGACTTGTTATGTTTCGCCTTTTCAATCGCCTGGGTGTTTTTGAAACCTGGCCAGAATTTCTTCTGAAGGAAAAGCGGGACATGGCTAAACAAAAGTACAAGAACCGTTCGCTTGCCGAGGACACCCAAAGTGAGCAACTGTGGAAGGCGGCATATGAGGGGCTCAGGAGATGGCAGGACCTTGATGATCGTTTCCCATATCGTGATAATGACGCTATGCTCGCCGCTCTCTTTAAGAGATCTTTTTAAGGAGACACCTATAACATACCAAGACAAGCAGGGGAGGGTGTCACTGGCAGCCTACTTCAAAGTAGTTCACTCACAATAATTATGGCATCAAAACGGACCCCACGTTTGTCTTCACGTCCACGGCGACCCGTGTCCTTCATGTTGGAAACCTGCGGAATGCAGGATTATGTTTGATGTCAGCTCTGACGAGCGTCCATCGAGCGTCTTTGGAATACAATGACGCGTCGCCAAAAATGCCAGAACCCCGAACCCGTTTTCCTTTCCCAGAGTCCGAAATGACATCCCATGCCATAAAGCCAGTGTCATCAAACCGGTCTGGTGATTTTGCAGAGCCAGCCTTTGCCCTGCTGCTGACCGACCATCGTCATCACCAGACCCTGATCCCGAGCGCCCCCAAACATGAAGGATTCCCGCGACTGATCAATATTCTATCATCGGGCCGCGGGTGATTGCCGGAATAAGTTGAGCGCGAATTTAGTTGCCAGGGTTGGGGTTCATCTGCAAAGGGTGTTCGTGTCAGCTTCAGGCGTCCTTCTTCCCAAGGCTTAAGTTGCACCAACCTTGCGCTTGCCGCCGACAACAGTGATGTTGACGAAGCGGCGAGTGTAGAGGAGCCTCTTCTTTGCACGACCCTTACTATTCGGCTGTCAGAACCTCTGCATATTGTGTTACTTCAATCGACTGCCCGACGGCGATGCCTCGTCGAGCGCGCGATTCGTGGGCTGGTTGGACATACGGGGTCTTGGGCTTCTCCTGCTTCTCGACCTTAGGGGTCTGAGACTTGACCTTGCCTATGTGTACCGATCAGAGCCCATCTTCAGGAAATCGCTAAACCCGGCGTTCGCATCGACGATCTCGACAGCAATCGCTCGGTGGTGGAAGACGTACCGGCACGGGCCAAACTGGGGGTGGAAAAGTCAGCAATCCATCTCCTTGAAGTCGAAAGAATATCCCAAGAAAGATTCTGTATGCTGAAAAGTCTCACCTTCCGTGAACCTTGCCCATTTTGAATGACTGTTTTGGTCGCTAGAGTTCTCAAGCGTTGATGCAGGAGGCGGAGACGGCGAAAAAGAGTCTGCGACCGGTGACTTGTGCTTGGGGGCAATGATTTCTCGTGGATTATGACCTGCATTACCTAAGAATTGTGGGAGCCCAGCGGGGCTGACCTGGGGCTCGACAATGTGTGGTCAAAGCACTGCCAAGTTTCACGTGATCAGTCACATGATACAAAATCCCAAGTCCAGCTGGTGTTTTGCGAGATCAGAATCACTGCGGGCTGTCAGTGAACATACCAACCACACATGCTAACTTAGCACCAAATTCCAGCCAAATCATTGGACATTTCAATGGCGAGCTTAACATCCAGGCCTTGCCAATTGCTCGCTCAAGCCACAAGATGGGAGAATACGGGGCACACGTAGCATCCCCGCAGCTTATCAACAGAGATGATCAGATAAAAAGTCTTGGCGGCGCTGGGGGCTCTTGTTGATCCAACAGGGTCCCGAGCGCACTGGCGGAGGTATGATTTACGCCAGAGGATTGGGGACCCGTGATCACGACGTGGTTGCTTACAGACTAGTGCACCGCATAGGTAGTTGAACGCGCTACGGATACATATTCCGTAGTTGGAGGACAGCATGCAGAGTACCGTCTTCTTGACCGCTTAAAAGCAGAACTTCCTCTCTTCTCCGCTTCTTCCTTTAATCTCCCTATCTTCTCTAACACGTCCACCATCTACAAACCACCATAACTCACTATGAAGTTTACGACTATCACCGGCATGCTGCTTTCTAGTGCGGTAATGGCAACCGCCGCTGTGCTTCCCAATTTCTCAGGAAGATATCGAATCCCAACCTCCTATGAATCCGCCGTCCTGGGCCGGCGCATCCTGGCGCTCACTCCCATTGGCACGATCTCAACCGTCTTCCCCCCAGACGAGAGCAAGGTCACAAACATACATGATCCTTCGGAAACAATTTTCGAGCGCAGCCCCGCCGGCCTCGGAGGTATGCCCTACAGCCTCATGGAGTACATCGCAGACTGCGAGGACGACGACCTAGGCAACCCGACCATCCTCGCCGTGACCATCGGTACTACGTTCCGCAACGTCGCGGCCGGAAGCAACGTGAGCTTGGCTGTGCAATGGACGCCGCCACATCCTCCGGTGAAGCGCATCAGGTCAGAGAGGAAGTCATGGTTTTCCTACCTTGGGTTAGGCACCCAAAAGGATGATGAGGAGTATGATTCCGATTCCGATTCGAATTTGGACGGGGAGAGTTATCATCATCTTCAACATGATGAGGAGGACGATGATCATCACCATTCTCCATCTCTCCCTTACTCAGCTGCTAACTTACCGCGTTTCTCTCTCATCGGTTATCTGGAACCGATCCCCGATGGTGATGATCTCAAGGGCGAAGTGGGCAGCAAGCTGGCGTCATGCTTTGTTCGGACCCATCCGGATGCGAAGTATTGGCTCCCCGGCAACAAAGTGCATGAATCGCACTTTGTCCGGATGGTCGTTCAGCATGTCTATTGGGTTGGCGGGTTCGGTGACCGGGCGTATATCGGTTGGATCCCCATTGAGGAGTGGTAAGTGGCCTAACTTGGGTGTTCTGTGGGCTAGTCAAGGCTAGCTCCCCGTTTTCTCTGTCTTGTGCAGTTTTGATGAGGAACGTGCTGATCACAATGATAGGCGTAATGTTACTCGCAAGGAGTGGGAAAAGGTAAGGCTTCCAGGCGAGAAGAAGGGATGGAAGGAATGGTCGGCTCCGAGCGACCTCTAGAGTCTTGAGTTGCATCCATGATTGAGCTCCGTTGGCATTGTCTGGGTCATGATTCAAGGTTTCAAGTACATGATTCGCATAACTTTGGTAAGCGTATAATCAAGGATGGCCAACAGGTTGTATGATTACATTCTTCCGAGTTTTTACTACTTGCCTGTTTTCGATGCTCTCGTTAGGCTTAATGATCATACCTTAAACCATCAAGATTACTTGAAATGCTCAGCATGTGAAAGTTCAATTACAACTTTTGGCTACCGAAATTGGCACCGAGGGTATCAAACAAAACACATCCAGACATAGAAAACAATTGGTTCAGCGACCCTATTTCTCCTCCCAGACTTTGAAATCACCGTAAGACCCAGCCAATTCCCCATTCAGTCAACCCGAATAATTACCTTCCATCCCAGCGCTCCCGCTTCCCGAATCGCACACGCCAGACATCCCCTCCTGCGACGGCTGATCAATGCATTCCATCCCTTCTCGGCACAGATCGCCCGCGCCAGAACCTCCATATCCGATCCAAATTGTCTACGCCTCGTCTCGGAGTGCATCTTCTGGGAAGCACTCTCGAGAACACTGGCAAAGTTGCTGCCACTTGGCTCCGAACTGCTGGTTTCGACTCCGGCATTCAGAGGAGTTGGGATAGTAGAGCCAGAATCTGACCGGCTGACGACAGGCGAGAGAGGAATCTCGTGCTCTTGTGGCTGAGGCTGGAAGTTAGTGATGCAATCGATGACGAGGACTTTGGCGGCGTCACTGGCAGGGACGGGTGTGATGGTGGGGCGGTGGGTTGCGGAAGAGTAACTGGCCAAAAGCTCGTCGAGGGAGGCGTCTCGTTTGACTAGGAGCTCGGAGAGATGGAATACTGTATACGTGTAGTACTTGTGGAGAGGATGGCCTACGACTTGTTAAGTTTGAATTCAAAAAAAAAACATCTTTAGCGATCAGCACTTACCCACTACACTAGCAGTTCTTCCAGCCGGGTTGCCAGTGCCATCGAGATCGACTTGGCGGATTGTAGGGCTGGATGGTGACTTCATGATCCTAACATGCTGCGAGGGCACGCATGGATGAGCTGTTACAAAATAAATGTCCTTGGACAAGGAGAATGTATGCTTTGCCCTGTCACCGGAATCCAGATCGGTTACTTCGAAAGTAATGGAAGCAGCATAGGTCTGAAATTCCTGGGCTTGATCCGTCCCTGTAGGCGCGATTCCGTACCGCTCTATTGATGTGGTCGACACAGCATTGGTCGCAGGATGCAACGTAAGCTTAGTGAGCCTGATGTCAATGACAGGAGGAAGCTTATCACGGTAGACATTTTCGGTCGGAATGACGAAATCAGCTGGCAAAACACCAGCTGGATCAGACCGAGCATTCCCGAGGACATGGGATTCTCTTTCAATGGTCTGCTTGGCCCAGAGTCGAGCCTTCTTGTCAATCTGGAGTTTATCCTCTGCATCCGAGTTAGCACGTAAGGTAGCTTTGTGCCAAGCGGCAGAGTTCACTTACCTTGAAGTTCTTCAGCTGCAATATCAACCCATCCATCAGCACGACCCTGGGGGATCACATCACTGGAGATCCAACCCATGCATTCGACGGCGCCCTTTCCAGCAGCGAGGACACGGCCCACAACACACGAAGTGCTCCAGAAACTCTTGCCTGAATAAATAAGCCCTCCGGAAAGGATTGCAATAATCCCTAGTTTCGACCTTGCCTCCGGATCGTTCTCAAGTAAGGTTGCCATCAAGAAATGGCACAGAGCTTCTCCCGGCAGAATCATACCAGAGAGGTAGCTCTTGGAAAGCCACCCGCCCTCCTGAAGATTAGCTGCAATCTTCCTCCGCCGGGCCCGAATATGCTTTGATTGGCTTTGAGAGTTATTCGAATGACGATGATGGAGTGCATGATGGCTGTCACTGAGAGAAGGGTCCAAAAGAGAGGTGTTGATAGGAATACCTTCCGCTACGGCGTGGCAGTTCTGCGAGATTTGTGATGCATGAGACTCGATACCTGGCCAACGAAGACGTTTGGCAAAGTGAGTTAGGCCACGGATCTGGCGCTGGATGTGCTTTCCCCTGATTTCATAGGTGGGTGGGCGACTGTGATGCGAGTCGTGATCCCGGCTCAATGACATGCGCTTGGTGAGTGTTGCAAGCCAACCAGACGGTTTCTCTTCAGCTGCAGCTGGCTCAGCTGGTTCGCTCTTTACGATCTCGATATTTTCAAGCCAAACTCTGGCTAGAATTAGAGACCACTTCACCGTCTTGTTTGCCTCCTTTTCAAACCGATGGACCTCAGCTGGCCTAATGCTCTCCGTGCCAAGCTCCTCGCCCTCTGTGATGGCATCCAGCCTGACGAGCAATTCACAGGCGAGCAAAATCTGGAGTAACAGCCAGTACCTCTCCTCCTGGAAATCGGCTGCCGCCTCTGCTGGCCGATCTTGGGAGAAATCCACTCCTTCGCTCACTCCCGGAACGCTCCAGAGTAACTGTCCCAGACGAATGCGCCACTCGACATGAGAAAAGTCGATCCACACATTTGGAGTGGCAAGGATCTTGACCAGAGCCATAATTTGTACAGCCAAGCTATATGGGTCCCTGTGGTCCAGTACCTTGGTAGGCGGGTGAAGAAGGTGCAGGAATAACTCATTATAAAGTTCACTTGTGAGTCGCCTCTCACGAAGATGTTTTTCGGTGTACCTCTTCCCGTTCTTGATGAGCTGTTCCATGATGACTGTCTCATCTACACTTCGGAGACCATCCTTGGATGTGAGCATCTTCTGGCGCTGCTCGGCCACGGCATGCGGCCTGGCAGCCAGGCTCTCGAATCCCCACTGCTCTTCCTGCAAGGAATCAGCAACCCCCAGTTCGAGAGCTGCTTGATAGCCCAGACTGCCCTTTTCGAGCCCGAACATACTAAGCATGTTAGGGCGCTCACGGCACCGGGGATAGAAGTGAGCCCGTCGCTTTTCTTCAGAAGCTCTCTGGGAGGCTGATCGGTCGGGGTTGACATCTCGGGTGATGTGCGGCCAAGCTGTAATCGAGCCCCATGCTTTATCCTCGATTTGAGTGTGGTCGGTAAGGTCCCGGATTTCCAGTGCCTCATCCCATGGGAAGGCCACTGAGGGATGCGGGGCTCCGGTGTAGTGGCCCTCAGAGCGGGCAAAGTACTGCGGCGCTCCTGAGAAGAGCTTCTCGATCTCTGACTCGGTGAGGTTCGCCATGATGCGGGGTACTTTGATGGTTGGTCTAACAGGCGTGCCCCGTGCCTGTTCGCTGCCAGGGGGAGGAAGTGAAGGAAGAGGCTTGTTGTGATTAACAGGTCTTCGCGGTGTCTGAGGAGTTGATATTAATGGCTGTGAGGTCTGTTGCATTATTGGCGACAGTCAGTCAGTTGCATGTGATCATGGTTCCTTGAGTGAGAGAATAAGTGAGGCCGTTAGGGCTCTCAAAACCCTCAGGAGCTCCATTGAAATTCAGTAAGAAAGTTAGGGTAGGTAGGCAATTGTGAGAATGGCGGCTGGAGTGTCAATGTGCCAGGCTAGATCGTACGAGCAGGTGCACGTTCAATTCCGTGGTCACGCGGCTTCATTCTTCCAGGGTGACGACAGCCGCGGGACTCCCCCTGTTGGGCTCCTCCAAATCTGTTGGCGAGCGTTGGCGAGGGTGCACTTTCCCCATTCTGAGCGGCACGCAGCGCAATTGACACTGTCATCACATTGGAGGGCCGCATCTGGCAAGTGGGCGTTGTCGCATGCAATTGTGAAAAAGATGAATGTAAAATTGCTTGCAAACGCTCATGAGGCATCCATGGAACTCACTTCATCAACAAGCACAAAAGGCCAGGGGCTGGTGTTGCCCAGCGTGGAACAACGACTTACATGCAACTGCGGCTGCGGCTTCAGCACTCCCTGACCGAGCCCTGGCTGTGCTGGCCTCTGCGCTGGCGACTGTGACTTCGGGGCCGTTCCCCGCTGAGGGGCTGCTGGGGCTGTTTGTTGCTTCCCGGTAATTCGACTTTTGAGGTTGTACAAAAACTCTCGGTTGAGACCGCGTCGTGCTTTCGTTTCATTCTCGTCCACGTCTTTCTTCGTTAGCTTGCTCTCGATCATCGACTTAGATTTGATGTGGCGACCCCTGGCATCCTCTCGCCGTGTGGAGCTGGAAGTGTTGACGTCATCTTGGCTGCTGCGTCCCTGGTGTCCTTTGTGTGTCAGAGGAGACCGTCGCCAAATCCAAAGGGAAGAAGACATTCTCGATGTATGCCCTAAGATCCGGTCTCGGTGCTTTGTCTCATTACGAAAACAGGTACAGAGTGTGTGGGGGTCGAGTGACCAAATCAGCCCTTGTAGCTGTACGGTCTGCTTGATAGAAGGCGATTTTAAAGGTCGGCCTTTCGCGCCAGACGCTTCTCAGTTGTGTTCCTCTTCAGCAAGCGCTTCGTCCGTGAAACTGAAGATCAAGAGGGACAACAATCACGGTTCAGTTCGTCTAAAGCCGAAGGATATTTAGTCGAGTACGGCCCGGATTTGACCTTTGAGTTACTCGCTGGCGGCCCGCGCGGCGCGAAGAGTTCAATGCTAGTCCATACGTGATTCAGAACTCTAAATCGACCAGAGCCAGCAACCAACAGCAGCTATGCGTTTTTATCCATCATAGACCCTCACCAGCGAACAATGAGCATCCACACCTCCGACATCCTGGAATGGAAAACAAAATTCATGCTGCATGATATCTGCCGCCAACACTGGTGTTACGGTGGACCCTACTGACCGCTGCCTGTCACACCAAGCTTTCCGACACCCCACCAGACCATGTGGCGGGGCTGCGGAGATTTTGTGACGAGCTGGGTGGGTGTGTCTCGAAATTGGAATCTCTGGTACGATATTGGGCCAAAAACTGAGCTTTTCCGTGGGCTATTTGGTGCATTACTGAACGGTGGCCCGCCCTATAAAACGGCGGGTGCCTTAATTGGAGGGGTACTTGTCGGCGGTTTTGTTGCAACGTACAACGGTTATAGACCGCCATCCATCGCCGACCGCCAAGCCTCCCCTGCCGATGTCTGGAGCGACGGCAAACCCGAGCCGCAGCGTTCTGTTTTAACCGTTGAGCCAGACTCATCGTGTTGTGCATGTCCACAAATCAAGCTTTCGAACTCCTGGAAAGCAGTCCCATACTACCACTAGTCCCAAACATAGGTACGCAGGTTGTAGTATACGAGTGTGCTCTCAGAACGCCACTTTGGTAATTGTAACCGAAAAAGAACCCATGGTGGAACTATCGTCATTCTGTGGGTATCATGGCCGTCTCTGTAAAAATAAGAAACCTTTTGGCAACATGCCAGCATACTTTGTTCCGGCTGGCAGGCAGTCCATCCTGCTCTGCCTCCACGAGGAAGGCGGCAAGAGGTCAGTAGCATCTCTTGGACCACTGACAAAGATGGCAACATATCCTCGTGTGTTGCGGGAAGTAGGCACGACAGCTCATGCCGAAGACGTGTCGTGGACCACAATGAGCAAATATTTCGGGTCTGGAACAATGACAAACTCCTGCCTTTTGGTTCGTAAACGCAGGAGTCTCATTTCATCCTGCAGAAGATCAGCCCCACGCGTTGGGTCACAACAATTCTCAGCGGCACAGCATACCTCAGCATCAAGCTCCTCCACAAGGCCGCCTGCAGTGTTGACAAAATTCCACACCAATGCGGCGACTTCCTCCACATCTTGGTTTTGGTTGGAATTGCTTGCATCGCCTTCGCCCGAGAAAGCTCCGGCCGCCGGAGCCGGTGACGGAGACTCAGTTGAAGATCCGGTCGGCTTTGGTTTGCGAATGGTCCCAACTTGCCCCGTTGTCTTGAGAATCGTCCCAGAGGCACGATCGAGGACAATTGCAGCTTTAACTCCGGGCTTTTTGGAAAGCCGCCCCAAACTTTCCTCGAGAGCATCAGGGCCCGTAGCCTTGCGGATACTGATTGTCAGCTATGTAAGAATGCCATACTCGACAAGAGGGAGACATACCAACACAGGATCTGAGACTGTAGCCATTATGGATTTTTAAGATTAAAATAAGTCCAAGATCTAGGTTTTCAAGCAGACATGAAATGGCTCAAACCAAGTGATACTAAAATGGTGTTGATGAAGTGAGATGACTTGTTGAAAGAGATCACCTGCGCATGCCCAGCCAGCTTGTGCCGACAGGCCGTCCTGCACTCCTGAAGGTGACGGGCCCCACTTTGATCTCTTGGCGTGGGGTGGAGACAGGGGTTACCAGGCAGAATGCAGATTCTGCCGTCTTACACCGCCAAAATTTGGAACTCATTCAACGTTCAACGTCTTCAACCTTGGTGTGAGTGAAGCGGGTGGTCAGTAGGTTTGGCATAATCAATCAGTCAATCGGTCACCTAATCACACACTCCACCATGGGCTCCAGTTCAAAGAAAAAGAAGGAAAAGCAAAAAGACTTTCAGGTTTGGTCACCAGCTCATGGCTTTGTTAGACAAGTTGCTGAACAGGCATCTCTCAGAAACCAAAGTTGAAAGTCGGCAAGCCGAAGCAAAAGCCTTCCAATTTCACAGACACTAGCTTCAAAACGAAATGTATTTGCCTTGACCTTTAAGAGCATACATGATTTACATTGCTAACTAGAATTTAGCCATTGTCGTCAATCAGCAAACCCTTACAACAGAGGGCTTAGATTCAGCAGAACTGTTCAAACAGAACTTGACACTTGCCGTCAATGCCAAGTCCGATAACCAAAGACGAGATGCGCTGGCATATGTCACAAACCAACTTTCGGCCAACCCAGCAAACAATCCAGTCGGGACTGTGGGTGTCTTAACGAAGGTGCTCCCTTTAATAACGGACGGTGCCTCTTCAGTGCGCGTGCAACTTCTCAAGCTCTTCCGGACATTACCCCCACAAGAAGTCAGACCGCATGCTGAAAAAATCCTCTTGTACATTCGAGGTGGCATGACACATCTGTCAAATGACGTTCGCACAGATACCCTGAATGTTTTGGATTGGCTTCTTGAAGTCGCTGGGGATGAGGTCGTCTCCTGTCCTGGGGGTTGGTTAAAAACTCTGAACAGTTTCAGCTCAATGCTTGGCTGGAATCCCAATGTCTCCTCAGCTATGACGACAAAGGGCTGGACTTCTGCGCCAAAGGCAACCTTGGGAATGAAAAAGGGTCCCGAATCACAGGCAAAACAGATACAGGTTCTTGCGAAGTTTCTTCAAACTGGCTTTCGCCCAGAGGAGCCCCTACCTTACAAGCCAAGAGCCTATTGGGATAATATCTACCGCCTGCCCACAACTCCTAATCCGTTTGCTTATCTGAATCTCTTTGGTCTGCCCAGGGATGAAGATAGCGAGATGTATCCAGACAGGATGTCTAGGTTGCGTGTATTCGACATGAAATGGAGGGCAGCAATCACATCTGGCATGGAAACTGCGAAGAAAGAGGGCGGCACAGTGGGCAGAGCTGCAGCAATCTTGGATAAGGCGCTGAAGGCCAGCCTTGAATCAGATGGGTCTATGCAAGTGAACTGAATCCTTTAGAGTTCTACATGGTTTGGCGAATGGCGTTTGGGCAAATGCCATGATATGGGAATGTTTTCTCTATTTGAGTTATATGCATGTTAGTTTTTTATAGTTTCCTGGGACTCTAAAGAAGTAGCTGATTGTACCTTAACAGACATAACTTGTGCTTGGCCATTCCTCTGGATCATTGTAAATGTTAAGATCTCATTGTATCCAACCTTAATCAGCACTCTTGGACTCCTGCTTGTAGCGCATGTGATCAACTTCCTCTTCCTAATGGTGGTGAACATCTTGAGCATTTGTTGTTCTGGACTCTTAGACCACTTTTCTCTCGAGAAGCTCCTGAGCAAGCAATGCAGCTGACTGGGGAAAGCGGGACAAGACCTGATCTCAGGGCAAGCACTCCTCTAAGGAGATATGGACATACTGATGTCGTTTGATTTTTCGTCTACATGCCAATCTGCTCTCTGCCCTTACTGTTTCCTAACATCTTTCCTACCAATGCTTTGTCCCCGCTTCTCTTCCTTTGCACAGCATTTATAACCACTCACCTCCCGAGTCCCTGAGAAATGTTTCTCAGGTCTCTACGGGTTCAGGGTGTGATGTTTGTCTTCTTCATCCTCCAATCACATGCATTGAAATATGCAATTCCTCCAGAACAGATCGCGGTCTGAATTCTGAAAGGCGCCCAGGCAGGAAATTTTTTTGGGGGGAAGCCACTCAAGAAGGGCCAAGTCAGACTCATTTGGAAGGAGCCCTCCAACCGAGGATCCTTATTCCAAGCTATAAACACCCACAAGGCTTTTGCCTCTCCCACTTTCTTTCTTTCCACCCACCGTGGGCGTCAGTCGACTTGGATGCAGGTTGTGAGCTTCCAACGGCCATCTCCAGCACAATCACCACCTGTTTGCGTTACGAAGTATTGTCCTGCTTATCGATCATCTGACAGTTATATTATCCATGAACTCCATCATTAAATTCGCTTCCTCTTCCTCTGCTTTCATTCTCCTTGACATCTCTAGACTTCAAGCCCTCAGAATCAAGCTTCACGTTAGTATCCTTCCAGTTACTGTCTTCAACATCATATCTTATTTATCTTTTTGCACTCTCCTACATTCCAACTCCGTTCACCTTCCTTTTGAAACGCTTCACTATCCCCTACCCGTCTGTCACTCAGTCAAGCTCACGGAAAGCCATGTTTCTTTGGCTGTCTTATTTCTGATTCAGTTGCTACCTCTCTTCCCACTTTTCCACCCAAAAGATCTTTCCTGTTCCCATCTTTTCCTTTCTTCCATTCCCTCTCATACAAGCAAGAAACTTTCTGTGCCTGTGTTTTTGCAGGCACGAGCTAATTCCCGTGACATTTTTGCTTTTGCTATTGTCATTTCCTCTTGATGGGTTTTCCGTGACAACTAACTTTTCATTTAACTAGGTTCTCTGCCAAAATGACCGCTGACGACCGGAACACGCGTCTCAGGGCTAGGGCACGGCTGGCCCTGATCATAAAAGTGTTTTTAACACTGCTGATTTCGAGGACGCACTTAAGTTCGTTCAAGGTGCCACTTTGGACAATAAAATGGAAAACATGACAGGTTGAATCGAGAAGACCCCGTATGACTATTCTGCTTTCGCGTCCATCTTTGATACCAACTGGGAGTGCAACGCGAAAGTTTAGTGGTTGCAACCGCAAACTACCTTCACTTTATTGGCATTGCTGACTTGTTCTCTTAGTGGGATGGTGAAATCGGCGACATCGGCCCTGGGTTCCCTGAGCTGGAAAAGGAGCTCTTTGGTAATGCCAAGTCTCGCAACGCCGACAAAGAAGGCGTCGACTTTACTGCGGATGTTTCTCAGCTCATATTTTGTTGTTCTGACAGCTGACACCTTCCTTAGCATTAACGAGACCCGCTTGTACCAGGATGGTCTGGTCCAGATTAATCCGGTTGCTAGCTTCGAGACTGTAGGCCTACATCCGGCCATGCTCAAGAACGTGCAGCTCTCTAGTTACGATATTTCTACGCCCATGTGAGTCTCCACGACAACTTGTTGAGCTTAATCAAAACTCTAACCTGATTTAACAGTCAGCGCTATTGCCTGCCAGCCATTCATCTTGGCTACGATGTGATTGCCATTGCCCAGACAGGTAAGCGAAAGGAATTCTGCCTTCCCAGCACCAGACAATATCTGCTAACATTCGAGAACTCAGGCTCTGGCAAGATCGCAGCTTTTCTCATTCCAATCATCAACAAGCTAATGGGCAAAGTCAAGAATCTCACTGCCCCCCCCCCCCTTCACCTGCGTCCGAATCCCGCTGTTTTCAAGCTTGGTATCGACAAGGTCCGTGCTGAGCCTCTTGTTGTTACTGTCTGCCCGAGCCGTGAGCTTGTTGTACAGATATTCAGCGAGACACGCCATTCTGCTATCGGGCGATGCTTCGCCCCTACGTCGTCTACGGGGGCGATTGACTTCGTGATTAGGAAGCCCAGCTTCAGTGGAGTTGCGATATTCTCGTCGGCACTCCTGGCCGCTTGGTGCATCTCATGGAGAAGCCAAAAGTTTTGACCCTTCGGCGCGTTTGCTTCATCGTCATTGACGAAGCCGATGAACTGCTCCAGGAGGACTGAAGGAGGAGCTGTACAAAATTATGGCCGGTGGTGGTACGTTTGAGCCTTTCTCATGCCTATTCCCTCGGAGTTTTCTAACATTTATCGCAGAGCAGGAGGATACTAACATCACCTTTATGTTGTTTTCTGCCACATTTCCTAAGGCCAGCCACGAGTTGGCGAAGGCTCACATGGCGGACACTCATGTCCGCCTGCGCTTTGCCGAGCCGGAAGCACTCACCGCAATATTCGCCAGAATATCATCGAAGTCCACCCCTCCTGGAAGGGCAAGGCGCTTATGGATTTGGTCAACTCGTATCCGCCGGCGAGAACCATCATTTTTGTCAATTCCGAGCACACTGCTGAGGAACTTGACGATTCTCTCTACGATCAAGAGTTCCCCTGCACCTCGTTGCATTCTAGACGTACACAACATGAGCACGAGGCTGCTATGCGTCGTTTTTGGAGTGGCAAGTACCCGATCCTCATCGCTACCGCCCTTGGCTCCCGAGGACTTTACGTGCGCAATGTTTTGCATGTGATCAACTAGATCAACTACGAACTTCCTTCGGAGGACTGCGGTGGCATTGAAGAGCACATGCATCGCATTAGTAAGTCTCATTCTCTTCCCTTGATGTGATGTTTTACAATGCTGACCTCAATTGGTACAGGTCGAACTCGACTTTGCCCTTGCCCCAACTAGTGGGGATGTAAGGCTTCTAAAAGTCGGGAATTGGTTGCTTGCTTTCAAGTAGGGTGCGAGTAAGCAGCGATGCGAGCGGCTTATGTATCTCACAGCTGTAGAAAGAAGAAGCCAAGCTACGATGGCCGATGTGGCCAGTTCAATGACAACGACTTTGAGGAGGATGTTGCAGCGGGTGGGTATGCTGATGACGCTGGCAACTGTGATAATGGAATGGCTCTGGAGATGATTGGGGTGGTCAGGCTGACAACACCGCCGCTGAGCAGGTCGCCGACACCACTGACGGCTGGTGAAGGCGCCTAAGTCGGACATTGTTTTGCGATGGGTTAGGCTTGTGTATATGTGGATATCTGGGGCTCTTTCTGGCGAGACAGTGCAGTCTATCGATATAAGGTAGTTATAATCTTTGCAGATAGCTGGTATAGTAGAATAATTGATTTGTCCTGGATTGATAAGCACAGTTAATGAGTTTTGATGAAAAACGGGCTCAATCGCGACGAGGGCGATGCTATACAGGTGAACAGATGACTCAAGGATTATCCAATTCCCTATATACGCTAGTGGTGATAATGGAAGCAGCCAACACCGTGACTGATAGCTCTGGGATCAATACCTTGATGTCGCAGACGACAAGCGCCAGGCTCTTAGAGGGAGCGCCTGCAGCTGCAGAACCTTGGGCCGTATGAACATAATAAAGGTGATAATACCAAACACGACACAGAGTATGTTCACAAAGTGATAACCATCCCGCTGCATCTCGCAAATTCCACCGCCAGCGACGCAGCGCTCCTTCTCGCTCTGGACGCTGCAGCTAAAAGGCTCCGTTACCAGGGGGCCCTTGAGCTTAGCAAGGTCGGCAGCTGGATTGGGAAAACATGTAGCGCTGGTAAAAGCATCGACCATGCGCAGGACAAAGTATCGCGGGAATGTTCCACCCAGATTACACACCGTCGCCAGCAAAGTCATGTATGTCCCGCCAATTACCGGGTCAGCTATCCGCGCATGGAAGGCAGCGACCGCCACGAACATGATGGTGTTAGTAAACGTCGAAAAGACATGCTGCGCAATGACGACGAGCAAGTAACCTGTCGTGACGCCTTCGGCGGGAAAGGCCGCCACAGTTAGCTGCGCCAACACAGCGGCCAGCAGCCGGCCCATGAATCCCCAGCACCAGAGGCGCATGGGCGTGAATTGTTGCGACCATTTCCCCGCGTAGTAGCCTACGCCGATTTCGAAGGGGAAGTCGATTAGCACGGTTAGGGCCATGTTATCCGTGCCGAAGCCCTTGTCGAGCAGCTTGAGGGAGGTGACGCCGTCGTTGGCTTGGAAGCCTACCTTTGCGATGAGATGGACCAGGATGATGGATTGAATGTTGCGGAGTTTGAGCACGCCCCACATGATTTTGTAGACATCCCAGATACCATCTTCGTTGTGTGTGCGTTCTTCGCGTTTGAAAAGGAAGAGGCCGAGGGTAACAGCGATGTAGGACCATCCCCAGAACGTGAGGTAGCCGGAGAGGGAGATGAGGCCTGTGTCGAGGGGTTCGGAGCGGAACCAGCGGTTGGCGAAGTCCTTGGAGTTGAAGGCAAGGAAGACGGTGTAGGAGAGGAATTGCCCGGCTGTGAGGCCTACGGTTTGGGCGGTCGAGGCGTAGGAGACGTTGCCGGGCGTGAGGAGGGTCAGGGCCCAACCGTCGACGGCGATGTCTTGGGTTGCGCACATGAGCACGAGGAAGAACCACCATCCGGTGAAGGCCCAGACGGAGGGACCGTCCGGCTTGCCGGTTGTTTGCATCATTTCTTCGGCGTGGGAGCCGAGGAGGAGCATGCCAATGCCAGAGAGGAGCTGGATGGGCAAGATCCAGCTTTTGCGCCGGCCTAGCTTGGGGGACCAGACTGCATCGACGATGGGGGACCAGAAGAGTTTCAGGGAGTAGGGGTATGAGGCGAGGGAGAAGACGCCGATCTCGCTGTAAGAAAGATGGTTTTTAAGCAGGAAGGGCACCGAGCCGGTGGCAAGGCCGAGCGGGATGCCTTGGAGGAAATAGAGGAGGACAAGCAGGCCAAAGTTACGCTGGTCCTGCTTGGGGAGGTCGAAAAAGCCATGGTTGTTGAGGGAGGGGGATTTGGGGGGGACGGCGGGGTCGTCGTCGAGGGTAAAGGAGTCGCGGGTCATGAGGTGGGCGACAGCGCCTTCGGAGGTGGACGTCTCGTGCGCGACGTTGCGGCGCTGGAGCTCGACTGTGGTGTTCATGTCGGCGGCTGTGGTTGTACTCGTGGCCTCGCCGTTAACTTTCTTTCCTGATGCGCGGCCCAGCGAGCCGGAACCGTTAAATTTTGGAGGCGATTTGGCGCGGCGGGACTTGGTACCCATGGGACTGGCTACTCGTGGAGCACAATGAGTAGTGAGGTAAGAGGATGGCTATTGAGGCCGTTGGTCGGGACTGCTCTGCAGTGCTGCACGGACAACAGATGCGGCGGGATGGACTGCGGACTCGAAGAGATGTTGCTGACTCGGGGATCGGGCAATTGTATACGTGTATAGACGTTTTTTGTAAAAAAATAAATAAGTAAATAAATAAATAAATAAAATAAAATAAAACTCGGGGGGAAGGACAGGAGGAGCAGTGATCTCGGGGTTAAGTTGTCTGTTGTCCAGGTTGCGGCTAAGACGGGTAGAGCGAGGGACAAAGAAGTAGCTGGAACGTGGAAGGTTGGTGCACAGCAAGATAAGACTAAAGAACGAATGTGACCTTTCAGAAGACGCCGGATGCAAGGGCAGCAACGGCGACGATGTGGCCGGTGGGAGGGCGGGAGCGAATGCAAGATCTTGGAGTTCCAGGGCTGAGGCTGATGGAGGCTGAGAATGCGATCGGCCACGTCGCTGTTTGGACAACGAATGCTGAATGGACCCGACAATCTGGAGGAGCCCGCCCCTTGAGCTTCAGCGCAAAAACGCCCCGTTGCAGCCTGGAACGGCCGGGGTAGTGGAGTCTCGAGGCTTAGCGTTCTCCACTCGCAATCTGCGAATCTGACTTTGGCGGATCGTTGTCGATACAGACAGGTTAAGGTTTCAAATTGAAAAGACCACAATGGCATTGTGGTATTCGAGATGAAAGGTTTCGTCTCGAGTGTTTAAGATGTCCAGTTTTGCAGGGCTTGCGGCGCAAAACCCGAAACATTCTGGTGGCCCGCACGTTGCGTCAGGGTTGCCTGTTTGGGCATCGCATTGCGGGATCTTGTCAGCGTGGGCTGCCGAGACGGCGCTGCAGCCGATGCCAAGACGCGCAGCACATGGCCCAGCAGGGGGTTTGATCTCACTGTGTGAGCTGCGCTTTAACATCAACAAACATCAACGCGCTGGACTTCACATCTAAGATCTGAGACCAAGTGGAGTTGACCTTTTGGTCACGTACATTGCGAAAAATCAATTGTTGTTCAACCATCTTCTCATTAAATAGGTATCCCGCACCCTTCGAAAGACCCTTACAGTGTGGATAAACACAGTATTTCCATCCCGACGCGTTCAACACTCAAAGTCGCTTAGAATGTCAACCTCTCTTGATGACGAGATCGAGGCTCTCCAAGCCAGAGGTACCATCCTCACCCAAACATTTCAATTTTTGAAAAACGAAACTAACAACACTCTAGTTAACACCCTCAAATCCCATCTCCGTATCCACACCTCAACGCTCCTGACTGCCCCCTCAACCCTTTCTCTCATCACCAGCGACCGCCAACTCCAGTCCCAATCCTCACTCCAACAAGCTCACACCCAACAATGCCTCTATCGCGCCTGCGCCAGCATCACAACCTTCCGCACGCGCGACCCCGACCCGCGCGCCGTTGACTCTGGCTCTCTCCTAGGCCTCCGCATCGAAGTTGTCTCGCGTGGGAAGTTCCTCCGTCCATATTATGTAATACTTAATCGGCCATGGAGGGGACATAGACATCATCTGAGAGTGCATCGGCATACGCTACCTGCGTGTGTGAGCGTGGGGGGGTTAGCGGCGAGGTATCTGCCTGCTCCGATTGGGGGGGATCAGGATGAGGATGGGGAGGGAGAAAAAGGGAAGAAGCAGGATCTGGCGAGGTTTGCGAGGGCGTTGAGGAGGGAGGTTGTGAGGTATCATAATCGACTGGGGGTCGTTGCGGATCTGAGGAGAGCGGCTGAGCTTGCGGGGAAGAAAAACCAGGAGGATGATGAAAAGGGGGAAGAGCAGCAACGGAAGAGGGAGAACATGAGGTTGGTAGATATCAGACCGGCAGATGTGGAGGCTAAGCAGATCGCCATTGAGTGGGAGGATGGGAGGACAGGGAGGTTGGTGATGGATGATGATGGGGAGATTGTCAAGTTGGTGATTGTGGGGGAGAATGGGAGGGATCATGAGGCCAAGAGGGATTTGCTAGGGGGAGCGCGGCGTGTAGAGGACGTGGTGAAGCGATTGGCGGCTATTAGTTGAGGGCTAGACCATGAAAGCAACGGGTTGTTGGAATGATCGGCCACAAACAGCAACCAAACGAGGCTGGTGTGGCTGGGCAGCAGTTTTCCCATGAAGAAAACCAAGGTGTTTAGCCGCCAGCAAAGGTTCCCTAGCCTTGGTTACCCAGGAACCCCCATTCTTTGATATTCCTCTTGACAACCTCACCGTAGGGTAGGACCGGACCCTTAAAACAGCCTGTTTCGCTCTCGTCGCTCTCGCCTCTCCCCTCCCGACCCGCGAACGATCCACGGCGGTATGACTCCACACCCCCCAACCTGTCAATCATCCATAACTTCTCTTGCAATCTACCCCAGCGCTTTTGCAGCGTCATAACAAGCCCGAGAATATATTATCTCACACCATCATCTCAGCGGGTCACCAACGCCAATCTCGCCCTTCACCACGCATGCGGCACGGCAGACGACACCAGGTGAGAGGACGGCTTGGCGCAATATGGCAGGTGGCTTTTTTTTGGCTGCCTCTCTGGCCAACCTGACTCCGGCATAAGAAAACCTGCTCTTCCGCCTCCAACGTGCATCCGTCCCTTCCCCCCCCCCTTTTTTTTATTAAAAAAAAGAAAAGACAACAGAACGTGTTTCCTACAGCGGCCTTGTAGGCAGATTGGCAGAAAAAAGTGGAACCACGCGAAATGGCGGCGCTGGCGGCAAGACGTCATCATCCCATCCCCCTTTTGCGAGGTGACACAGCACAAGGTGAAGCAGTTGACCGATGATTGATCCAGTCGAGTCAAAACCACTGGGCTGGGGAGAGGCAGGTCTGTGTAACGGGTTAATATAGGCGTTTATGCTCAAGTGCGGAGTGCAGCGGTCAGTGAGGTGAAGATTTGCTCATAACAGAGGATGATGTGGAAAGATAGTTGACTATTGGGGCGCTTACAAGGTAGAGTTCCTCAGAACATGTTTGAGAGGTCAAAGTCGCTCAAATGAAAGTTCGTGAGGATACTTGAACAAAGAGTTATGAGAGGACATGACATTTTGAAATCTTCACAACATTACAAGTCTTGAAAGCAGAGTCCGGTAGAGTAGAGTACCTAGGGGTATGAAACATGTATTATTCATCAAAAAGTACACAAACAGACCCTAATGTCCGACCAACAGCCTTCTCTCTCCTTGTGAATCACAGCTACTAGCAGATATGAGAAGTCATGAACAACCCATTTCCATAACATCATAACAATCATCATGACCACCTGTCCAAGAAAAGCACCTTCCTCATCACAAACGCTCATTTCTTCATCGCAAACTCATCATAACCCCAATTCTTCCCACTGAAACGCCCCGTTTTCAACTCCTCAATCCCATCAAAGCAAAACAGCCGCCAAAACACCTACCAGTGCGGCAACTAAACCCACCTTATTCACCGCCGTCCCTGCCCCCGCTGTAACAGGCACGTCAACCACACTACTGGTCGTCGGCAGCACAGGAACATTAGTCACCGTCCCAACAGACTTGGTCGTCTTGGTAGCCAACGTCGTCGTCTCAACCGGCACATCCGTCGGTGTCGGGGTAGGAGTCTCCTCCTCAGCAGAAGAGGTTGAGACTGGAGGAGGGGGAGGATGAGGCCAGTGCTTGGACTTTGTTGTGGTAGTTACTGGCGGTAAGGGGGTCGGTTCCGCCGGCGTTGGCGTCTCGGATTCGGATTCCGTCTCCGTAATGGGGCAGACGGTTGTGATCACCGTAGTGATGACCGTTCCGTCGGTGGTTGTGGAGGTTGAGATGGTAGAGGTGGTCCATTTGGACTTAGTCTTCGTCTTGGTTGGGTAAGGAGGATGAGGAATCAGTGTAGTCTTGGTGGGCAGGTCGGGCTTGGGGTCTTCTGGGACCGGAGTGCCCGTCGGGAAAGGGGGATGCAGGATGAGGGTGTTGTCGGAGCTGCTGTCGCCGCTACCGGGACGGAAGGTCACGGAGGGGGGACCGAGAGAGAAGACGGGGGGAGGGTAGTTGTCATAGGTATCGGCGTCGAGGGTCGCGGCGGCGCCAGCGGCCAGGGCGGAGAGGGCGAGGATAGCCTTCATTTTGATTTATGTTCTCTGAGGTAATAGTAGATTGGGAAGTTGAGGTAGGTACCTATGTTGATCTCAGCGAGTGACGAGTGGGTAGAACGAGCGACTGTGCCTGGGCACTGGGGAGCGCAGAGAGAAACCTGAAACTGGGATGGGGATTGGGGAGGAAAAGGGCCCTTCTTATAACAAGTAGCTTCTTAGATACCTACACCCATCGCCCATGCCCGACCTCGCCAGCAGGCAGAAGAACCGTAGGATCGGGAGATGGCAGGCTGCCAAAGTGGCAAGCTCTAGGACCCCAAGTGCCAAACCAAGGAAGCAGACATGCATGCAGACATGGTAACAGGGCGACATGCCGACAGGGTGACAGGGTGACAGGGAGGGCAGCAGACGAGACGGATAAAAGAAGAGGGGCCGTGAACGGAAAGCAATCTACGTGTATATTGAAGCGGCATTCTCGCATTCTCTCAGCCAACTCTTTTCTTCTGGCTGCTGCTGACAGCAGCGAACAGGTGAACAAGCGGCCTGCATGACGGGAGGACACAGCCAGTGTTGAGGGAGAGCGGTTATGGTCTGTCGTCACATACTACATCAAGCACATACTACATGATGCTACAACACAGAAGTGTTCATTCTTCGGCATTCTCAGCATGCAGGTTCAATCACCTAGGCTCAAGCAAGGTAAGCCAAGGTAGTGTAAGCTTCTCTATTGCAGGCATGACTCCCACCCTGTGCAGGAACGGCGAGGCCAACACAAGCACTCACAATGCTACCCCGCCTTCTAACTCTGCTGGCAACACCTAGCGTCATGCAAGGCGTGGGCCAGAGAAGCCATCGGAGGAGCGGGAAGCGATCTTGTTCCTGCATTTAGAGCCGGGCCGATGGCATCATGGCATCATCGTCATGGACTCATGGCATGCAGCGAGGCAACGGTTTGAAACAATGCCACCCTGCCATCCTGTCAGAGTCAAGCCCCCCTGCGTCTGCCATATGCGTGTGTCTGTGGTTTTTAGCCTTTTTGGATTGCTTCCCGCGACTCAACGTGTGCCGTGTGGCGTTGAAGCAGTGAGGAATTTTTGCAATCCCGTCCTGCTCTTGCGCGAGCACCTATTTTTTTTCTTGCTCCATGCTTCTGCAAGGCTGACGACAGCGGGGCATTTCGGCACTCAGAAGAGACTGACAGGAAATCTGAGACCTGCTGTATCGGGACTGTCCTGGACGGGTCGATCATAAACCGGGCCAATTGCGGAGGATGGAACCGTTTATGAGGCTGTTTCTCGTCCAAAAAAACCGGGAGGATGAGTTTCGATTTTCCCGGGCCGCTGGATCCGAAGGACGAGTCACGGGCTTTGCTGCCCAACCGTCTGCTGTCAAACTTCCGGACAGCTTTGTTCCTGGTGTAGTTAGGTCCCAGAGAGGGAGTTTAACGGCTCACTGCCCCTTCCAGTTTGGATACACATCCATGCGTTCAGATGTGTGTGTGGAACACTAAAAGGAATTTATCCAGACGTAAGACTAAGCTAATCAGATCCGCTGCTCATAAATAGAAAGGTTGATCTCACGGTCTCATTGGACTGGGCCGGAAGAGAAATCAGAGATGACCAATTTGGACAGTCTACGCAAATGCGAAGCCGGATTCAGCGAACCCTAACTGGCTGACAACTGGTTTTGTTGCGAAGAACCAAAGAACAGAAGCAACGCGCGCCAGAATCGCCGTCCTCCTCATGCAAAATGAGAGGGGCAGGGTCGAAACGGAAACAAAGCCAAGATTCAAGGTCAATTGTAGCTTGATGTTGTAGCTTGATGTTGTGGCTTGATGTTGTGGCGCTGCCAAGCTCTCCTCAGATGTGGCTGGTACTTCTGGGAACGTTAGTGGGGAATGTTACGACGACAGCGGGTCGAAGGCTTGAGCGCGATTCGACTGGTCGCGGACGCGCCAGCTGGAAAGTCCGCTGTCCGGAAGGTCGCTTCGCTTGTTGACAGCTTGACACTGAATCATCGCTTGACTCTGTGAATATCTAACACCTGTCTCTTGGTCTTTATTCTGGTCACTCGTTCAGTAAATAGAGCCACTCTCAACGCATCGTGCTGGTCGTGATATTGGGAGCGGTTTCTGAATTTTTGAACTCGTGTAATTCAGTTGTGCAGAGTCACAGCAACATCGAAGCACCCCTGATTTGAAACTCCTACTCCATCCCCTATCACCAACATCATTCATCATAATCGCGGTCAACTTCAACCCAAATCAATGGCTGCATCAGTGGATGCCGCGACCCGTAGAAGGGTCCTACGGGTCATCTTCGTCTCTCTCCTTCTCGACCTGGTATGTTATCTTCCAAGCTACATCTACCTCTCCACTAACACGCTCCAGATCTCCTTCACCTTCATCCTCCCGCTCTTCCCCAAACTCCTCGAGTTCTACCGCAACGCCGAGGCGTCCTCCTCCAACTCCAACTCCTCCTCCCTCCTCTCCAACGTCTTCAAGTACCTCAATGCCTACAAAGCCTCCTTCGCCCGCCCCATCGACTCCCGCTACGACATCGTCTTGCTCGGCGGCGCCCTCGGCTCCATGTTCAGCTTCCTGCAGGCCATCGCATCGCCTGTCATCGGACACCTCTCGGACAAGTACGGTCGGCGCACAGCTTTGCTGGCCAGCATGGTCGGAAACATCATCTCGGTACTGCTCTGGGTTATGGCCGTTGACTTCCGAACCTTCCTCGCATCGCGCATTGTGGGTGGCCTCTCGGAGGGGAATGTGCAATTGGCGACGGCCATCGCGACGGATATCTCGGACACCAAGGCGCGCGGCTCGACCATGGCGCTGATTGGGGCGTGCTTTTCTGTTGCCTTTACGTTCGGTCCTGCGCTGGGGGCTTGGCTGAGCTCGTTCGCTCTGGTCGCCGCCAACCCCTTCGCCACCGCCGCGGCTGTCTCGCTGGCGTTGATCGTCACAGAGACGGTGTACCTCTATTTCGCGCTGCCTGAAACGCTGCCCTCACTAACCAACAAGACCGAGGTCAAGAAGAAGGAGGAGGCCAAGCCTTCTCCCCCTGCCCCAGTCCAGCGCACAAACTCCCACACCCTCCTCAACCTAACCCACCTCACCTTCCTGCTCTTCTTCTCCGGCATGGAATTCTCTCTCCCCTTCATGACTTACGACCTCTTCCAATACACATCTGCCAAGAACGGCCGTCTCCTAGGCTACATCGGCCTAATCTCCTCTCTCCTCCAAGGCAGCGTGACCCGTCGTCTGCCCCCCTTATTCTCTGTTCGACTAGGTGTACTGTTCTGCCTCGTAGCTTTCATCCTCCTTTCCCAAATCCGCACCATCGGCGGGCTCTACCTGGCAGCTACATGCCTCGCCACGACGTCAGCGACCGTCGTTACTGGGCTTAACGCGCTGAGCAGCTTTGAGGCCAGTGAAGGCGAGCGGGGAGGGAAATTGGGGAACTTGCGGAGTTGGGGTCAGATTGGACGGGGCTTGGGGCCGATTTTGTTCACGAGTGTGTACTGGTGGGCTGGGCGCGAGACGGCGTATGTGTTGGGGGCGATGGGGATTGCGGGGGTATGTGCGTTGGTGTTTGGGGGGTTGAGGACGCCTCCCGGATCGGTCAAGGAGATAGAAGAGAAGAAGGAGTTATGAGTCGGGAAAGGGGGGGGGTTTAGGTAGATAGAGGTTGTGTGTATATATCGGATGGGGTGTGGTTGTTGGATAGAGCTGCTAGCATATAACAAAGAGGGTATTTAGGCTCAGAAGAGTTCTGTCTCTTTACGGATCCGGGCATGAGTTTCTTCGAGTGTTACGATTGCTAAAGATCGCCTGCCTGCACGCGATAATAGGCGTTTGTCCATTTCAGCAAACATTCGTACGACGAGCTGTGCCTTGAAGCCAAACAAGTCACAGGTCAAGCAGTTGGACTGAACATCCAAGATCCAAATACGCAATAAACCACACAAGCATCAATTCTGGGTATTAGCTAACCGTTGTAACGCATCGTCCATCCGACAGCCCATCGTCCTCATTACAGTCCTGTTTCAGACTCATACCCGCCATGCGTAATTAGATGTCCTGCTCATAGCATAACTGCTCTCTTTTCTCGTCTTCTAAAGGGCAACATCCTGGAAGCTCGAATCCCCAGGGCTCTTCCCATCCTTCTCATCACCACTACTGCCCTCTTTCTCCTCAGCAGCAGGAGCTTTAGCCTTCTCCTTCTCCTTCTCCTCCTCCTTCTCCTCCTCCTCCTTCTCATCCTCAACCGTCACTTTTGGCCTAGACGGCAGAGGCTTCTCTTCAGCTGACTGGCTCGACTGCTCGTCTGCCTTCTTTTCTCCCTCCTCTTTCTGCTGCTGTTGCTCCTTTTCACTCCCACTTGCAGGCTCCGGGCTCTCCTCCTTCGGCTTCTCAACCGTAACCTCTGTCCTCGTCTGTACCGGCGACTGCACCTTCTGCTCCTTGGGCGGCGGCGGCGGCGGCGGCGCCGATCCACTCCCTACGGTCCCCGCGGTCCCCGGCCGCTCATCAAACAGCGCCCCAACCCTCGCCGCATCCAGATAAAACTTAGTCACGCCCAGAATCCTCCCCGCCCTCTCACACGCCTCGACCCATTCTGGTCTGACAACCGGAATGTTCAGCTCGTTTGCCTTTTCCCATTGCACGCCCCTCCCCTCGGTGGTAACGAAATGTGTCGTATCGATGCGCACGCCGTCGACGACCTTCGCGCCGATGCGCTCGACCACTGCAAGAAGGTTCTCCCGCACGTGGGAGGGCAAAATGCCCGTCGTGATGGTGATCCCTGACAGGTCGGTCATCTTGTGCGTGCGGACTGTGATACGCGGGCTGGCGTAGGTGCCTGCCGTCGTGCGCAGCACCAGGTGGAAGGTGTACTCCGTATCGACGGCGAGGCCACTTATCTTCGTCGTGTGCATGGTGAGGGGCTTGGGAATGGTGCCTGCTTTCTGGCCATTACGGTACAGCGACAAGCTGATCAAATCGGCGGTGGCGAGCTGGAGGGGGTCCCATTCGAGGACGACGGAGGTTTGGGTCGTGTTGCGGACGCGGAGAGTGGGCGGGGAGGGGGAGTGGGTACCGAAGGAGGAGAGGATCTGGTCTTGTAGGTCACGGAATGCGCGTTCCGCGGCTGCTTCGGAAGACTTGTTGCGCGAGACGTTGATGTCGACTATGGAGCCCGAACGGATGTCGGGGGGGAGGAGGATCGAGGGGAATTCGATCTGGGAATGAGAAGATTAGTTGGTTAAATCTGGCAAGGGAGGACGAGAGGGGAGAGAGAGAAAGAGAGACGAACCAAACGCTTATCGGGCGTGAGCAGGACGGTGACGCCGGCGTCGACCTTGCCGACAGTTAGAGAGACGACGCCCATTGTCGCGGTTGTTTGGTGTCTTTGATAGGATCTTGAGCTGAATTGAATTGGCCGACTCGCGAACTTTGGGCGCGATAGCAGAGATGTTGACAGGTATCTTTACTGTACTTGTCTTGACAGCTGCTGTGGAACGTTAGAGGGCAGGGTTTCTGTTTGCCCAGAGCTCCCTTTCTCTCTCGTTGTTGACTTCAGCTGGGAGCTGCGCTGCAAGAGGATCCAATCTCCCTGGCCCCTGGATCCGCAGCCCAGTCTTGGCATCAGTGCCTCTCTGCCTCTGGGGCGGCCCCACTCAACGCCAGGGTCCAGGGTTGGCAGCCCTTGGCAGCGTGGATCGGCCGCTGACATCACTGCCGCAGGCACTTCCACCCACTCAGACCATGGACAACGGGCTATCTGATGAACCCCACTGCGGGGGACAGCCGAGCTCAGTGAATGGCCCCACCATCTTCAGCCGACCTAAGGGAGCAAAGACGGTTGGAAGATGGGGAAAGGTCATTGTTACCGCTTCGCTTCTTCATATCATCTCAATTGACCATCAATCATCATCAACAAACAGAGAGTCCCCCTAGAACCATGCTGTCCGACATTCCCTCCGAGACCCCTCCCCCTGACCTGGCCGCGCTGGCCGAGGACCACTACTTCAATGCGAATCCGCCGCCGAAGGATCTGGACAAGCATATCAAACTCGCCAAGGAGTTCATCGATTTCCATGCTGCTGCCGGGAGGCGGTTAGTCCTGGTTACGTCAGGAGGAACAACGGTGCCGTTGGGTGTGTTTCCCTTTCAAGAGTTTTATGTTTTCTCAAGGTCTGACCAGATGCAGAGAAGCAAACGGTGCGCTTTATCGACAACTTTTCTGCAGGTACCCGTGGAGCTGTAAGTGCCCCCAGCCGAGGCATTATCTATGGGCAAGACGTTGCCTCGGAACTGCCATTGGGTGGTTGACAGATTGTTGACTATCGAATAGACAAGCGCCGAGTACTTCCTCGAAGCCGGCTATGCCGTCCTCTTCTTGTACATAAAACCAACTTATCTTCCCATGCATCTTCCGCCGGCCCAAGACCTATCACTAACGTCCACATCTCCCCAGACACCGCCAATTCTCCCTCCTCCCCTTCTCCCGCCACTACACTCATGCGACCGACTGCTTCCTCGACTTCCTGCAGGAAGGCCCTAACAACAGCGTCGTGGCCCGCGACGAGTACGCCGCCAAGATGCTCGGCGTGCTGCGCAAGTACCGCGACGCGCGCGACCGCAACATGCTCTTGGTCCTGCCGTTCGTTAGTATCTCCGATTATCTGCACGAGCTGAGGGCAATTGCGCACTTGATGCAGCCGCTGGGGCCCAGGGGGTTGCTCTACCTCGCTGCGGCGGTTAGCGATTTCTTCATTCCGGTATGGCCCCCCTTGAGGGAGGAGGGTATTGCAGTCTGGTACTGACAAACCAGCCCGACCGCATGGCTGAGCACAAGATCCAGAGCACCGACGCCGTCGACTCTGTCAAGAAGAACAGCAACGACGGCCGGGGAGTGCGCACGCCGTCTGTGGAGGAGGAGGAGACGTTTGACAACTTTGACTCGTCGCCGGCGGTACCGCGGAGCAAGAGGCTGGTGATTGACCTCGACCCCGTGCCCAAGTTCTTGAAGAATTTGGTCGAGGGCTGGTCACCGCAGGGCATGATTGTCTCCTTCAAACTGGAGACGGACCCGTCGATTCTGGTGCGCAAGGCCAAGTACTCGCTGGATCGCTATCAGCATCACTTGGTCATTGGGAATTTGCTGTCCACGAGAAAGTGGGAAGTTGTACGTATGTTCTTCGACTGAGCTGTGTGCCAAGGCTAACATAAAGCAGGTCTTTGTTTCTCCCGGCAGCAAGGACCGCTGGATCCGGGTCCCGTTCAATAAGAATGGTCCAGACGGCGCTCCCTTGGATACGGAGAAGGACGAACCCCTGGATCCAAAGAGCTTGCCGGAGGGTGACCCTCCGATCGAGATCGAGAGCCTCATCATCCCGGCTGTACAGGAGCTACATACCAAGTATATCCAGTCTTATGGTGAGAAGAAGGAGCAAGCTTAAAAAAAAAAAGGGGGGGGGGAAGGCGGGGGTTGGGGGTTTTAATCCGAAGGGAACTATGTTAAGTATGCACCATCATGATAGATTTGGGACGGTTGTTTGTTTGCACATGTACAGTATGACATGCAGATTTGCAGCGAGGCAGCGTTGGATAACAGTACACGTAGCATTATATGAATTAACTACCTAGTTATACATTGGTGACACTGGTCTCTCATCTTACCGCTGCGGCCTGTTCCCTCTCTGCTGGCTCCTCTGTCGGTCTCGCGGTTGCTGCCTCTTTCCCCTCTCATACTCTTGATTCATCTGATGTAACCTCCCCGACAGCCGCGGCACGATATCCTTCCTCACCAACAAACCCACATACTCCTCTAGCTTCTTCCCATCCATATTCAAGAGCGTTTTCCCCTCCGTCACAACCACCTGAATCGTCCCCCTCAACTCCTTCTCCCCGGGCTTTAAACTCCTCCCACTCAACTCATATCCCTCCCTCTCCAGCGCCTGCGCAAGCACCTTCGTCAAATATCGCCTCGCCGCCGTCCGCACTACCGTGTTACTCCCATCCGCTCCCGAGCAGTGCACGTAGCACCACAAAGGCTTTTTCTTCATCTCCTCTTCATAGAAATGAAGTGTCTTTTCCGTCAGGGGGTGCTCATACTGCTCGAAATAGCGCTGATGATAAAAGTTGAAGGCGCGTTTGGGGCAGAGGGAGATGCGCAGGGGCATGGATTGCACGTTTTGGCCGGGGAACATGCGGAGCGCGTTGGAGAAGGCGAGGTTGTTTTGCGCGGCAAAGGATGCCACGCGCGGGGAGGGCGTGAAGGGTTCTTGCCAGGAGGTTGGGGCTGGTGGGAGGACGGTCGTAGTTTGAGTGATTTTGCGAAGGGTTTCGAGGGTTAGGTCCGAGGAGGTAGTTGAGTAGGGAGAGGAGGTTGAAGTTGAGGTGATGCTGAAGGAGGAAGAGGAGGAGGAGGAGGAGGAGGAGGAGGAGGAGGAGGAGGAGGAGGAAGATGTGCTGGGTATGGAGTGAGAGTGTTGGAGGGACATTAGACGAGTGAGTGTGCGTCTCAACATTTTTGTGAGTGAGATCGTCGGATCAGGGTCTGGATCTGAGTCTAGAAACGGTCCCGAGTCTGAAGGAAGCTCTGTGAGGCGTCTAAGCTGTGATCTGTGATATGTCGTCTGTGATCAAAGCTGCAACCTTTGATCCTTGATCCCTGATCTCTTATGTTTTCGTCCTGATTTTCTTTATAATTTTCTTGTTTACATATCCCCGTCTGAACTTATTTTTTTTTGGTTGCCCCCGTCAACTCTTGCTGAGTCTGATGATGACCTGACTGATTCGACCTAGATGGCGATCTGAACTGGGCACATATAATGAGAGTTCGTCCTTGAAGCGTAAACCATCGGATTTTCATTTCACAATCATAATACACACCTACTGCTTGCTACTGCCGCGCTTCACTCCAACCACACTCTTGGCAAGGTTCGTCTCTCAACTTCAAACCGATGCTTCAGCCACTGAGCCACCCCGCCACTGCCACTCTGCCCCACTTTCTAAGAGGCGACAAACCAACCAGCGGCGCTAAAACCGACAGGCCCTTTAACTTTCCAAAGCTGCCCCTCTTCGGCAAACTCATCATCGCGACTACACTCAACACACTTGACCACGCTTAGACAACCTCTAGAGACCTCACATCTCGAGCCTATCACTCTTCTACACATCGCTAACACAACTCCCTAACCACACAATCCATAAACATGCCGAAGAATAAGGGCAAGGGCGGCAAGAACCGCCGTCGCGGAAAGAACGAAAATGAGTGCGTTTTCCCCTGACTGTGCCCCTCTATCCCCCTCTGCGGTCGCTGACTGATCGTGACAATTACAGCAATGAGAAGCGCGAGCTCATCTTCAAGGAAGAAGGCCAAGAGTATGCCCAGGTCATCAAGATGCTGGGCAACGGCCGCCTGGAGGCCTATGTATGTGTTTCCGCATGGTGTTGATCAGGATTCCCAACACAAAGAGAGTGTCTCTAAGCTGACAAAAAAAAAAAAACAGTGCTTTGATGGCGTCAAACGTCTTGGTCTGATCCGCGGCAAGCTCCGCAAAAAGGTGTGGATCAACAACGGCGACATCATCCTCATCTCGCTCCGCGAATACCAGGACGAAAAGGGTGATGTCATCCTCAAGTACACCGCCGATGAGGCGCGCACCCTGTACGTCCTTTACCTTCCCACCCCCCCCCGGCCTCCTCCCCTCTCTTTTTTCCAACTTTGATATAGTGCTAACAACCCTGCAGGAAGGCCTACGGTGAGCTCCCCGATACCGCAAAAATCAACGAGACCGACACCTTCGGTGGTGCCGACGACGGCGACTGCGGGTTCGAGTTTGACGAAGACCGCGACAGCGAGAGCGACGATGGCGGTGCCGCCGACGACAAGAAGAAGGAGATCGATATCGACGACATCTAAGCGATCGATCGATCAATTACTCTATCCATCTTCTTCTCTCTTCACTTCACTTCACTTCACTTCACACATATGTTGAGTTGGTCGCGTCGGGGATTGCATACACAACACACATCAAACACACACAAGTCAATTCCGCTCCCGTATGGCAGACCACCCTTTCCATCTGCTACCACTGACAGACCACATCCACTATCACGAGCTTGAGGATGTGAATCTGTGCAGTGTACGCAGCCAAGGAAAGCAAAAAAACTGTCTTCTCTCTCAAACCTTGAGTCTTTCCATTACCACACCCACATACATCTAATCTACCTCTCCCTATCCGGCTGGGCCCCTTGCCGAGGGAGTCAGTCAGGTACCCAATATGTGTGTGGGAGGGTGGGGAGGGGGGGGCCTCAAGGTTCCCCGACAGTAGGTGGTACAGGGTCACGAAAGCAAACTTGCCTTATGGGCCTGGTGGAGGAATCTTCTTCATGGGCGGAGAATTCAGAGGCAGGTCATGATGGGAGGGACGTCATCACCTTGTCTTGGGTCTCCTTGTTGTCAGGCTATCAATCAAATGAAATTCGTTTCCGTCACTCAACTGTTTTCAGTTCCAATGTAATGAAGGGATTGCCCAAGTTAGTATGTGATGTTGTGCTTTCGAGTAATGGACTGATTCTTCCATGATGATCACGTCTGCCGGTTACCGTGGTGAAAATGAATGCATGTGTGCAGGCATAGAGGTGTAGCTTTTTTTTTAAACAGAATACATTACTATTGCCTTCTTCCTGGCGTTAGGCATAGTTGAGTACACATAACCAATACTTCTATTCAAAGTATTACCAGACGCCCTCACTTCGATCCAATTTATAACCACCACTACTATCTACACACGAAAAATACAACCCAAACCAACGTACTTGTCAAACACACACCACCACTACACATACCTCTACTACCTGCTGCTGCAAACAACAATGCCTATTCCGATATAACAGAACTCTCAAGGCAAGACAACAAAACAAAGTTCACAACCCAAACGAGGAACCTGCTGTTCCTCTATTGTATGCCCATAGAAACTGTTAACCCCCTATCCTATCCTATCTTATCCTATCCTATCCTACCACCTTCCTTACTCAGGCTGGCGTGTCCCTAATGTCCAGTCGAGCTCTATCTCCAACCTCCTCACTCGCTTATCCTCCTGCATCTTGCGAGACTTATCCATCGACAAACTCCTTTGCAAATCTAGCTTCTCAATCCGGACTTCGTGGTTATGGTGGTCACTCTTACGAGGTATGCTCAGGCATGTTAACGCCAGCTGAGAGTTCAACCAACAGCCGATTATTCCATGGCAATGTCATCCCCATTGGTTCAGCTTTATGTGAGCATGGGTGCTTAATCCCACTCATCATCCTCATCCTCATCATCTGTTGTACGTTAGCACTGCCTCTTTGACCAACACTCACAGCCCAAACCATGGGCATGGATGAAGCTGGGAATATGGAGAAAAAAAATAAAAGGAATTAACCAAAAAAAAAAAAAAGAAAACTTACCACTCCGACTAACTTTCCCCTTCCTCTCCTTGAGTGCCTTCGCAAGTGCATCCGCCATGCTCGGCGCCCCTCCCGCCGCAGCGCTTGCTGCTGCAGCTCCAGCCCCTGAATCATTATTTTGTCCAGGAATCATAGCAGCACTCCGATCCCGAATCTGACTCCGATCCACCTTCCTTAACGAAGCAATACCGCCTGCGGAGCGGATACTGTCTAGCAACGCGCCACGATCAGCAGAGGGCGTGGGTAGCGATGGCGCGCCGCCAGCT